>NC_084908.1:12081138-12301138 GCF_949316345.1 Pungitius pungitius | reverse complement strand
CAATCTCAAGATTCTGATCTGTTTACTGCACGGCACAGAGGATTTGGACACTATTTGATTCTGGAGACCGCTAGGATCAATTTCTACCTGGCCCGGCTCACTGCTTGGGCAGCTTCTAGCTTCTATGGCAGACGGTTCAGGGCCGCGACCTGGATTACGCTGCTCGATCAATAGGGTACAGGAATTCTAAACTAAAGCAACCAATAAATGGAAACTTGGGCCTCTGGCACACACACCTGTGATTCCTCATCCTTTCATCTGACTAACCTTTCATTCCCACTGCGTATTTCCAAATCACTATTCTTCTAAGCGTGTTTGTCTACTTCCATGTGATTTATGATGGTGAGTATCACCTTTTTGATCAAGTTTTCAATCCATAGTAATCCTCCATTTCTCTTTATCTCTCCTAATCTTATGCTGCTTTGCACCCTCATTACCCTCTGCTGGTTCCTTCTATAGGTAAGTCACTTTATATCATCTATCCATCCATCTATCTGCCTGTCTCTCTACCACTATATCATCTGCAGTGCTAAATGTGTGATGTTGTGATTGATATGACAACCCTTGTGTTACCATGAACCGTTGGGTAGTTGATACAATGGAGTTGAATTTGTGAGTATTTTTTGTCTTTTATCACAAGTGTGTAATAGGGTAGAGTAATGTGCTTGTGCCTGAAGTAAAATAAGGATGCGACTGATATGGCATTAACATTGTTTACGGGATTCTGACAGCTGAGCGATTCAACGGTAGTGTGCCGTGCATTGTTTACTTCAGTTCCTTTTATCTTTTGTTTTACAAAAGATTTCACTGGAGGGAATTCCCTGCATTGAAATAATGAATGGAATCACAATGCTGCAGGAGCGGTGGGCTTGACATAAAAGCTACATTCACATAATCTGTTTTTTTACATTCACATGATTTTTTTGGAATGCAAGAGTCACTGTAACTTTGGTTCAAATGCATCACGCATCACAGGTATTTTTCAAAGGTGAAAAAGACAAAGTCTGCATTTGGTTTTTTGAAAAATAACAAAAGTAGATGGTCTGAGTCTGCATATCAAACGTTTTCTCGATCAGACATTTTTAAATGTTAAACTAAGTATACATACAACGTCCTGCTCCCCATGAGAAACATATGCGGGTATGACTGCACTAGTGTTTGCCGTATCATATTCCACTGCTGGCCAACTATCATTGAGCATTGTGAACCGTGTCACTCACACATTGGGTGTCTGCGTTAAGATCAAGGGGTTCAGGTGGCGTTGCCTGCCTGTGGATGGATGTGCGCTCCGAGGCAGACAGAAATACTTTATGGCTCCTTGGTTTTGGAGTGGCGGTGCCAGAGTCAAGTGGGTCGATGATCACTCAGAGTTGCTGTTGCAAGCCTGGACAGGGGTCATGCTTGCTTTTGCCCACAAATGCGCACACAATGATACAAACCTACTAAAATACACCGCATGCATTTTAATGAAATGAACTCAGCAGCAGATTACAAAAACAAAATCATCCGAATTTGCTTTAAACCAGCAAAGGGAACAATGTAGCCGGTGCTGACAAATGGTGAACACACGCGTATACTAGACATGTACACACCGGGGAAATAATTTAGAGAGCACTTGTGATTTTCCAATCCCTTCGAAAAATAATCGCTTCAAGGCATCATGAGCTCAACGTGTTGCAGGTGCTTTCCTAAACTTCCCCATCACACATCTCCTCTCTTTAAATAGGACAGAAGATAAAGAAAGCAACTGAAGGATAGGAAGGTTCAAGGACAAAAAGGGGAAATGTGATTGATCTAAAGGGAGCTGTTTCTGGCCAGGCTCTCAACTATACCCCCCCGAAACAACTGCTGCCCATAGATCCAGCCCGTCCTACCTAAGTCAGAGTGATGGAGGACCCTGTCTGCCTCTGTGCTGCAATGAGAAAAGAGGGTTGTGAGAGTGCAAATGTACAGGCAGTTCTGGACAAGTTTTGGGTGTGGGCCAGGACAGAGAGACACCTAACACAGTTGAGGTTTCAGGTCTCTTTTAGTATCAGATTGCACTTGATATTAGAACACATTACATATAGATAGGTGCTCTAAGCTCGTGTCATTGAATAGTTTCAAATGCAAAGGTGGCCTATATTTTTTGACCAAGAGTTGTGCACTTAATATCTAGATTGGTATTCAAATCATCAATAGTGGTTTTATTGTTATTATTTGGTAGCACTACTCAAACATTGGATAAAATGTCCCGATGTTTCAAAGCCCCTCCCGAAAATCTCCCGGACCGACCTTTCTCCCGATTTCCACCCGAACAACAATATTGCTGCACCACCCGTCACTGGGCGCGCCGTTTCAGACCGAACAATAATAAAGGTTACACCTTGAAGTCGAGCGCGGCGATTAGAACGACTGGCGCTGCAAAGAAATCCGCTACCACCCCCCATTTCAGTGTGAAATATTCCCATACCTGGGAGGATTTAGATCGCATTGGCTTCCCTTCCTCCGCATGTTTCAGAACAGTATTACGGGTCTCTCCGATGGTCCTCTACCTCAGCGCTGCTCTTAGCCAAGCTCTGCTGGGCGGAGCTTTTTTTCTCTGTTTTGCTGCGCGAGAACGGGGAGGGGGGGGGGGGGGGGGGGGGGTGCGGGTCTCTGGCGCAAACGACTTGCTGAACCTGACGTCCTGACATATGCCTGCAGGTGGCAGTAATGTGTTGTATAGGATGAAGTGCATTCCCTAGAGGAAGAGGCACTATACTGACCTGAATAATTTGTCACACTGCGCATGCGTGAAATGCGTCAAAAAAATTGACGTAATTAACAACAAACAGCTGATTAACGCCGTTAACGCGCTATTTTTGACAGCCCTAGTATTTACTAATTACAACTTAATCATACTCCCCTAAATGGTGGATTTTTTAAATTTGAATTTGATGTGACCGCACGACTCGCCCTCCTAGCATAAGCCATACATGGGGATTAAAGCACAATAAGTCACTACCATAGCAGAGACGGATGTGGCTGTGAGTGGGAGTGGATGAGCAGGGTTTGGGGGTAATGCGCTCTCAGGCTGCAGTGGGCGATGTCACATTACCCATTTAGTCCCTATCTCAACTGAATTGGCCGTTTAGCTCTTTATGAAGTAAGAATCTATTGTGGCGTCCAGGACCCTCTCCCTACCAAGTGACTTTCTCTGCAAAGTGCTTCGCTGTCGTACGGGGGAGGTGGGGTGGGGGGGGGGGGGGTCACTGCCGTCTGGGAAAGAGACGACACACCTCCTTGTTGGGGTTGGGGAGGGGGCGGTTTTTCTAGGCATCTAGGAACCACTCCACAGAGCTCTCTGTCCATCCCTCAAGGGGAATCGCTTCTCTGAAAACTCTTGGAAAAACTGTGGACAACTTTGGCATCACTAATGAGCTTGGTGGGCCTGAACCTCTGCAGCACACTGTAACCCTGGCCTAGCCACAGCCTGCTCCAATAGATTGTTTGCAAAATGTGGCGAAGATGAGAGCCTGCAGCTCAATTAGATGTTTTTGCCTCAGCTTTTGGACATAAAAGGTGCCTTTATGAATACTAAATCACATCAAGTGGGGGGCTCTTATTTTTGCTCTTTGCTTGTTGTTTTTTAATTATTTCATTTAGCCTAAAAAATAATAAATTATTACAAGCACTAAAGTTGTTGACTATACTTGATGACAGCGTTTTATGTTAGCGCCATTGCCATCCCAGCGTGGAGCATGCACTCACCGAGCTGACGGTGGGGAGATTTCAGATTTAGGTCGTTCATGTTGATGTTCTGCTGATCTTTTAAGCAGCCACCTTGTTGCATATTGAGCGATTGTTGGCAATGTGTGAGCTTCCTTCCAGAGGAGAGCCCTTGTTGTTTATCATGTCATGCCCCCCACCACGTGTTAGCTCGACAGCTAAATACCAGTCAAGGTGAAGGTCGCAAACTCACAAAAGGCTCCCTCTTTATCTCTTTCCCTCCTGATGAGCAGCAGAAGACGGTTTCCCTTTGTGAGTTAAAATACATTAAACACAAGCAAGCGTTTTTCTTGAGGCATTCTGGAGCCGTGCACACTGTTTAAAAGGCTTGAGACCGGTTTCCATAGAGCAGAACCAGGTGCAAAATGAACAAATGGAAATGCATTATAATTTCCAATCAAATTTGAACATCCACCCAGCAATAACCCATCCATATCAAACTCTCCTCTCATACCAACCAATAAAACTCATCCAGTGACATTCATTGCAAAATATATTCATAAGAGATGCTAAATTCTAACGTACAGATCTACAGCTTTATATCTTCACTCTACACCACTAAGAAACTGTGAAGGATGTTTCTGGCACTTACACATGTTACTAATTTGCACAGGCCCCCGCTATTTCCAATAGCTTTAGGGCAACCTGTCTTGCAGTTTAGACATATCATCTCTCCACGCATAGTGTGTTTAACAAAGCCATGGATAATATACTGTATATTTCTTATAACGTATTGTGGCGAGCTTGGCCAGATGAACGAGACAGGAGACTGGTATTACTTTTGCTGCCCTTCCTGTGTTTCATACACCGCACGACCCCAGGAAATAGACACTTTATTAAGGCGTTGAACAAAGAACTTCACCCACAGCCATACTAAGTTGGGTCATGGTGCCCACACTCCTACACATTAAACTGTAACAAAACATTAAACATTTAATTAAAACATCAAACAGTAACATTTGAGCACAACATAACAGACCCTAGAAAACACACATAGTCTTAAACACTAGAACATTAACATAACAGAAATGCATCTAAAGATTGTCCCATCATGCAATGCGCCTACCAGCGCCGCCTAACTCGATCCGCCGCTCCGATCGCTACATAGCCCCCACCTGAGGGGTCAGTTGTCCTCAACGACCCCATCACCTAGCACAAAGTCCCTCCAACGTCCCGGTAGACGCCGTTGGCGTACAGGCCGTCGTCGGCTTGCAGAAGGCACATTTGGGGAACCACTTGTACCAGCACATGGTCTGCAAACGTCACTGTCCTCTCCAACCGTGGGCGGAGCTAGGGGGCGGTACGGTGAAAGTCTGTCCCGGTGTAACACCACTGTGCGTCCCCGGCCAGGCATGCGCACCCGGTACACCACCTCCGACAGGCGTTCCAAAATCTCGCCGGGCCCCTGCCAGTGGCTGCAAAGCTTGGGGGAGACGCCCTTCTTCCGGACTGGACAATACACCCAGATCCGGTCCCCGGGTATGAGTGCTTGCCCCCGGCCCCTGGTGTCATAGGCTCGTTTCTGCCGCACTCCGGAGCTGGCCTGGGCCTGGCGAGTATAGTCATGGACCACCTGCAGGCGATCCCTCAATCGACGACAGTAGTCCATCGCTGTCCCTCCGCTGATCTCGGGCTCGGGGGGAGCCCCAAACACCAAGTCGATTGGGGTCCGTAGTTCTCGCCCAAACATGAGGGCAGCAGGTGTGCATCGGCTGGACTCCTGGACAGCTGTCCGGTAGGACCACAGGACCAATAGTAGGTGGCGGTCCCAGTCACGCTGGTGTTGGCTGGTGAGGATAGCAAGTTGGGTGGCTAGCGTGCGGTTGAAACGTTCCACCAAGCCATCACTCTGGGGGTGCAGGGGTGTCGTCCTGGTCTTGCTCACCCCGAGCCGACGACAAACCTCGCTGAAGACCTGGGACTCAAAGTTTCGCCCTTGGTCGCTGTGCAGCTCAGCGGGGGCCCCGAAGCGGGCAAACATCTCCTCCACCAGTCTCTCTGCAGTCGTGATGGCGCTCTGATCCGGCACAGCATAAGCCTTGGGCCACTTAGTGAAATAGTCCATGGCCACGAGGACATAACGGTTGCCAGAATCCGTGACCGGAAAGGGCCCAAGAATGTCCACTCCTACTCGCTCCATCGGAGCCCCCACCAGGTACTGCTGCAATGGGGCATGAGAGCGCTGGGTTGGCCCCTTCTGGGCAGTGCAAAGGTCGCAGCAATGCACATACAGCTCAACGTCCCGTCGACAGCTAGGCCAGTAGAACCGTTCTCTGAGGCGGTAGAGAGTCTTGGTATTCCCATAGTGCCCCGCCCCCACCGAGCCGTGGGCAAGCTTCAGGACTTGGGGGCGGAGTGTGCGAGGCACCAGCAATTGTACAAGGTCGCGTCCTGTTTCGGGAGCCCTCCACCTCCGGTACACCACCCCGTCATGGAACTCGAAGTTACCCCACTGCGAGTGGTAGGCCTTTACCTCGGGCCCCAGTGCTGATACCACAGCCCACTCGGGGCGCTGCCCTGCTTCCAGCCAACTTCTAACTAACGCCAGAGTCCCGTCCTCTTTCTGCTGCTGCTCCAACTGCAGGCTTGTCAGTGGGAACAGGTCTGCTTCGTTGTCAACCGCCTGCACCACCGTCACTGCTGGCATTGATTGGTCCTGTTCCTCCTGTCGCTGACAGTAACGGCACTCGACAGCCTCGCAGGGGCGTCTGGAGAGTGCATCGGCATTGCCATGATGTCGCCCTGCCCGATGCTGAATTTCAAAATCATGCTCTTGTAGGGCCTCCAGCCATCGAGCCACCTGCCCTTCCGGATTTTTGAAATTCAGGAGCCAAGTGAGCGAGGCATGATCAGTGCGGATCAGGAAGTGGCTGCCGTGCAGGTATGGCCGGAAGTGCTGTAGCGCCCGGACCACCGCTAGCAGCTCACGTCGTGTCACACAGTAGTTCCTCTCCGCCCGGCTCAAGGAGCGACTGAAGTATGCCACTGCACGTTCCCCCTCGTCCCCGTGTTGGGAAAAGGACAGCCCCGATCCCCACATTGCTGGCGTCAGTGTCCACAATAAAGGGCCGGCGGGCATCAGGGTAGGCAAGGATCGGTGCTTTGGTTAGCGATACCTTGAGTTGGTTGAAAGCTACGGTGCAGGTGTCATCCCAGAGGAATGGCTGGCCCAGGTTAGTCAGACGATGGAGGGGACTGGCAATCGAAGCAAAATCTCGGATGAAGCGCCGATAGTATGACCCCAGGCCCAGGAAACTTCTCAACTCACTGACGTTAGCTGGGGTTGGCCAGTCCTTTACTGCAGTCACCTTTGCTGGGTCTGTAGCTACACCACGAGCACTGACAATGTGGCCCAGGAAAGCTGTTTCCCTTGTTAGCAGTCGGCACTTCGCAGGGTTGAGTCGTAACTGGGCATGGCGGATGGCATTGAAGACTTCTTGGAGGTTGATAAGGGCTCTGTCAAAGTCATTGGCATGTACCAGCAGGTCGTCGAGGTACACAACGCAATGATTCCGGGGAATGCCCGCCAGCACCCTTTCCATCAGCCGCTCAAATGTAGCCGGCGCGTTGCAGAGTCCAAATGGCATGACGCGGAATTGCCACAGCCCTTGCCCGATGGTGAAGGCGGTCTTAGGTCTTGCGTCGGGGGACAGCTCTACCTGCCAGTAACCGCTGCGCAGGTCAAGGGAGCTGAACCAGCTGGACCCCGCGATGTAATCGAGAGCATCGTCAATACGAGGTAGGGGGTACGAGTTTTTTTTGGTGACATTGTTGAGACGTCGATAGTCCACACAGAACCGCCAGTTGTTGTCCTTCTTCCTTACCAGTACGGCCGGGGCTGCCCATGGACTGTCCGAGGGCTCAATTACTCCTGCAGCAGCCATCTCGCAAATTTTCTCCTCTGCAGCTTGCTGCTTACTGAGGGCCAGTCGATTGGGCCGCAGACGGATGGGCTGTGCAGAGCCGGTATCGATGGAATGCTGGACCAGCCCTGTCTGCGTGCAGTCTTTGTCTTTTGCCGCAAATATGTCCATATAATTTTCCAGAAGGCACTTCAACTGATGCTGCTGTTCAGGGTCCAGGCCAGCACTGCTGCGCTCCCACAAATCACGGACGGCTTCCACAGTCTCACTGGAGGAAGAGACAGCTGGTGCAATGGAGGCAGCCAAGGTGGCCTGTGGATGTGCAGGGCCACTGGCGATGGACGGCATAGGTGGTGGTGCGGCTCTACCGGACTGGAGCGCCACAATCTCTGTGCCAAGGGTGATGGTTTCTTCTAACACGTTGACACAGGCACCCCAGCGGGTCAACAGGTCCAAGCCGATGATACATGGGTCCCGAATATCAGCAAGCCAGAACTTGTGCACCAGCTCCTGGGCCCCAGCCTGGACTTTCAGTCTCTTGGTCCCTCTCATGCCAGCTCGTTCCCCCGTTACCGTGAGCATCTGAGTGGTGGTTGTTGACCAAGTCTTTGGGAGGTCTCCGCTAGTACCAGGGAGGATGCCAGGTCGTACCAAGGAGATGGTGGACCCAGTGTCGACCAGCGCCCGACACGGTTGGCCATCCAGTTTGCAGTTCAGGTACAGCCCTTCAGTGTGTCCGAGGCGGCCGACTAAAGTGCATCGGCCATGGAGGGGGGCTGGAGGCCGGAATGGTGCACCCCTCGCTACACCATTCCTCTGTCGTTTCCCGCTGGTGGAGTGACTCTGGGTTTCGGAGTTGGGGCTGGGCAATTTCTGGCTATGTGACGCGGTTCGTCACAACGATAGCAGCGGTCAGTAGGCTGGGGGGGACGCCGCCTGGGTGCTGGAGGCCAGGGCTGCATTCGTTGTGGTGGAGGCCTCACCTGACGGACCTCTTCTGCTTCTTCTTCCTCGTCATAATCGGTAAGCCTGACGCATGGCTGTTGGTGGAGAGTTCTTTTCTGGCTGGGCCATGCGGTGAGTACTCCCTCTGCTCGTTCAGCCTCGTGGAGTGCATCACCGAGGGTCTGAGGTCTGATGAGAGCGACATGCTGACGCAACTGCTCAGGTGCAAGTCCTCTCAGGAAGGCGTGGAGGGCTAGTTCTTCTTGTGCCGCTGCTTGGAAGTGCGGGTAACCCAGTCGAGCGTGTAGCTGCACATCTGCTGCGAAGGTACCCAAACTTTCTTCTCCTTGGCGGCGGCGGCTGGCTAGTTCCTCCCGGCTCTGGTCAACAAGGAGCCGCTGTCCAAATCTCCTCTTTAACGCCATTTTTAGGGCCTGTAGGTCCCCTTGTTCCGCTGGAGCTAGGTCACGAAGCACCTGCACTGCCTTGCCTTCTAATGCTAGGGCTAGATGGGTGGCAGCCTCTTCGCTGTCCCAGCCGCTGTGTTGGGCTGCTAGATGGACTTGTGACAAATATGGCTCCAGCTGTGTCGTCCCATCGTATTTGGGTAGTTTGACTGATGTCCTTGGCTTGATTGAGGAGCCTTGTAGGCCAGGGGTGAAGACCCGTTAGCTGGTCGGGGGTGTTGGTAGGTAGCAGGCCCTCGCTGGTAGTAGCCGTCCTGGGCAGTCGAGGGTCTTCCGTAGCCATGGGTGCTGGGTGAGGCCTTGAGACGTTCCCCTGCTGGCGTAGCCGTCTGGTGCTGCAGCCATCAGGGAGGGCTAGGCGTTGTCTATCCTCATTAGACTCCATCTTTTGCCGCATCAGGCTTCGCAAGTGGCCCTGGGTCTGCCCTAGGGCCCTCTCCAGCTCTTCAATCTCCATCTCCATCTGCATTCTAGTAGCTATATCCCACTTCTGACACCAATGTGGCGAGCTTGGCCAGATGAACGAGACAGGAGACTGGTATTACTTTTGCTGCCCTTCCTGTGTTTCATACACCGCACGACCCCAGGAAATAGACACTTTATTAAGGCGTTGAACAAAGAACTTCACCCGCAGCCATACTAAGTTGGGTCATGGTGCCCACACTCCTACACATTAAACTGTAACAAAACATTAAACATTTAATTAAAACATTAAACAGTAACATTCGAGCACAACATAACAGACCCTAGAAAACACACATAATCTTAAACACTAGAACATTAACATAACAGAAATGCATCTAAAGATTGTCCCATCATGCAATGCGCCTACCAGCGCCGCCTAACTCGATCCGCCGCTCCGATCGCTACAGTATGTTATGATATATGTACTGCCTAGAGTTAGTATCAGGGGGATTTCACTGAATTTAGTTAGTATCAGGATACGTTCAATAGTCAAGTCTGTCTGCTGCCTTTACTTAATATTGGGGAATATCCACTGCCTTCAGTTAATATCCTGCATGTGTTCGTTTACTGCTTTTAGTTAGTGTCATGATGTTATTCATATCTAGAAATTGCCTTAATATTATACTGAATTGTTTTCACAATAACATTTTGATGTTAATTGTAATAACATTGTGTTTGGATTATGTTCAGAGGGAATGGTAATGCTCTTACCCTATAAAACCAAGATCATCACTAACTTCAACCTAGGAGCTGGTTTATACGTATCATGCATCAAAGGTTGTACGTCAAAAACATATTTTGATTTGCCATAGAGATAGAGATAGATAGGCAGGGTATTTGTCTTTTAGACATAGTGTCAGCTACTTAGGAAACATGTTTGTTTCTATTTCCTTGCTGCAAAAAACTTCCTTCTGCCGGTATCACATTTTCTTCATAACATTATTGATGTTAATAAGGAAGCATCAAAGTAGTTCTAGCGACTCCTAAATCCTGCAGTGGTGCACATTTTCAGAAGTATTGGTGGTGTGGAGCCTTAAGCCACAGGATTTCCCAAAACACTGTGGGTGTTTTTTCATCACAGTGTGACAGTTAAACGTTAGGTCCTGATCATTTACGATTATTTATGAGGTTTCCAGAGCCTAGAACAAACTTAGCTGTGTTCATCATCGTATTCAGCACATTATACATTTGTCTACATGTCGTGAGCGACTGCTTACGAATGGAAATTGTTGTACATGCTGTCGCAGATTTTGTTCACAATGTAACCTCATCAAGTTCTACAATGTCGTTTCTTCTTCAACCCTCTCCTCAATTATAATGAACAGTATTAATTGTTTTTATGTAATGGTCATTGCACTCTATAGATCCGAACATTGTTTTTTATGATTTCAGGTGATCTAATGAACCTGAATCTTTGTTTACTCTTTGGGACACGATGACCCGCAATCTTTCACTTGCACCTATAGATTTGTTTCCCAAATGAGAGGCACGTGGGTCCAAAGAGCAATCTGGATGGCCGATTGTGGAGCTTGTGGTGGTTGAAATACACAAAACATCACAAGGCATGACATGACTATCTGAATAGTTTTTATTGTTTCAGGCAAGTTTTGAACTTCATTTTTTTAAATGTGAAAGCGGAAATAATTTAGATCCAGCTGTGCTGTTTGTTTACATGTCTTCAGGTATCATGGGGCTAGTTAGAATTTTTGTTGAATCTCAGTAATTAGCATCCTTCTCCTCTTGTGTTTATGACAACAGAAGGCATAGTATTGTGATCAGAAAAACATAATACAAAGCTTGTGCACAACCTTTCAAGAAATCTTGATATTATTTAACCTATATGCCGACATTAATACTGTGTGACAGCACGCTGTAATCTGAAAATTGAGACGTCAAGTTTCTGATGTAAATCACTTGGATGCAAGTCATACCTCCTCAAATAATTGGCCAAAGAGATCAGTTTTCTGTCTCACCTTGCCTCTTTGTTACCATTTTCTTTCTCGACTTTGGCACGCACGCCATCATGTCAGTAACAGACAGCCAGGCGACAAAGGGGATCTCGGAGCCTTTGACAGGTGTCAGTAGCATAGGCAAAGACCCTTTAAATGCGGCCCGTCTAGCTTAATGGCTGCCTCTGACTGGAGAAAATGGATAGCCTGAGAGACAGCGAGGTGTGTTCAAAGCCCAAAGCACAAGGACACACACGAGTCATCATGTGATTCTGACACGGGGCACAGCAGGTACCAGGGGTATGGCTCTTCTGACAGCTGCAAAGACACAGAAGGCTTTCGTGCTCATTTTATAAATTTCCAGCGTTCAAAAAAAAAAAGAAAAGAAAAGATAATCACTGTTAGATCCACTGTTACACTTGACAAGCGCTGCCAAGTTGCCGGACCTACAGTGATGTGACCGCCAATCAATCCCAGGTATCAAACCGGGGGGAATATGAACCCATTTATATGACGCCGGATCCTTTGGAGTTAAACGCGGAGGATAGGATGTAACTCCACATGCATGAGTGCGAGTGCGTGCCCTATATGTGTGTGTGTGTGTGTGTGCGCGCATGTTTTAAACAAACAGCCGCGATCAGCCCGGCGTTCCCGCCAAGATCCATAGCTCCACACTGTGGAACAAATTGGTGCAAAGCTGTGTGACTCTTCCCCGTAGGTGTTCTATATATTTGTTTATTTGTCTACACTTATATCTCAGCTGCCTGGCTGGTGTGGAACAGCAGAAGAAGCCAATTTCGAGGAGGACATCACTGAGGTGTGAGGCCGGCCCCCGAGAGGATCCGGCTTCTCACCTGTTCCATTTAGGCTTGGAAGAGGAGAGGTGCAACAGTGTGGGATTAGACACAGCGTTTGGACAAACACACACACACACACACTCCATCTCAGTGTCTACATTTTTCCAGATCAATAAATAATATCATGGTGACAAAAATGTTCCATCTAAGAATTTACTCCAGTGAGACAATTTTTGATATTGTCTTGTAAACAAAGCTGAAATGTGTCTGTCCATCATACAACTTGAATATCAACATCAATTACGGTTAAGATTTGTTAAGAAAATAAATCGTTGAGACTAAATTGTACTTAAATGATCTCAGCCAGTTACCAAGCGTAAAACAAACACATCCAAAGTGCCATAATAGTAGACCTATGAAGAATATGTATTGCTTGGGAAGGAATACAGTCAAAGACGGACACCAATTTAGAGTAAACAGGATTTAGAAAGAAAAAAAAACCCTTCACACGCCTCTCACAACCTTCCTTAGAAGCCATGGGCAAGGTCAGTGGAGGTCCCTCCAGAGGAACAGCCGTGTTACCGGAAAACTGACTTTTCTACCACGAAAGCTTCATTCCAACACCCACTGTGAAACCCAATCATCTGCCTTCCACTCCTTGTGCACCACCAGAATTCAAGAAGAGCCAACTACAAGAAAAAACAGCAAAACAGATATTTTTATATTAACACAAACACATCTCTTCTATGTCTCATTAGCTATGTATTTATCTCCCTCTTCATTTCGCTCTCTCTTCTTCTTCATCTCTTACACGTTCTCTCTCTCTCTCAAGCACCACACCCCCACCCCTCTCACACACACACACACACACACACACACACACACACACACACACACACACACACACACATATTGGCATCCAAACAACCAAATGGCCGTTGGACCATATGTAAGCAGTTCTATACAGCCTCTCCCATGCTTCAGTTGTCCTGAATTGACCGATCTCCCTCTATTTTTCCTTTCTTTCAACCTCTGTGTGGGTGACACTATGGCTAGTAATGCTGACTTACTCCAGTGTCCATCCGAGGTCAGTTTTACCTCCGGCATCTCAAAATTACACTATTTAGTTTCCATAGTAGTTAGGTTAGTGAAAAGGTTGTTGTACTTTGACTACGTCTTCTCTAGGAAACAAGTCTGACTCTATCAAATGTCAGTCCTCATTATCAACCCGTAAATTATTTGTTTTCACATCTATGCCCTTGTGTCTGTAAAAGCTGTCACACAATTTGTCAAAGTTATGTATGCTAAACAGACCCGCATAGTTTAGACTCTCATCTTGATTGAAATTGACTCCCCTCCTTTCCCTGACTATTCCAATACTTCGGCTGTAATTGCAGTAATATATCGGTGTGTCATGATAATCGCGTTACATTTGACTACCAAATGGCCACAGAGCCCGCTCTCATCCATATTCTCTGATACCCCAAAAGTGACATTAATCAATCAGCTGATCCATACTCAGTCGTGCTCTCTACAGCTTTGCCTCATTCATCTCTGTCTCGTCTTTGCCAGTCTTTAATCTCCCCCCCTCCTTCTCCCTCGAAATAGTTTTCTTTTCTTTCTCATCCACTATTATACCTCCCTTAGCATCGCTGTTCAAATAGGGCGCTCTGTTTAGTGTGTAGCCTTTTCACATTTTGAGATTTCATACAACGATTAACTGGGGACTAATCCTGAAAAATATCCTGCTTTTTTTTCTCTCTTATATCACGCATATTCGTTTGCTCTTTATTATTGTGAAATGCAAGCCCACTGCAGCGTTGGGGGCAAAAAGGAACATTTGTTACCATATGCATATGAATGCAGATACGACTCGTTATTTCAGGCTTACACGATTTACCATCTTCCTCTCCCCTAGCGGTGCATACAAATCTATTTCATTTGAAACTTCCTCCAGGCATCACCATCGCCACTTTGTGTTCATCAGTAAATTCGACGTCAATGTTCACTTCCCCTCGGCTAATTTTGGAAAAGATGCCAAGAAGCTAACAACGTGGTTCCATGAGAAGACTCCAAGAAGTGCTACTCTTTGTACCCGAGTGGATGTAATGTTGGCCCATCAATCAGTGTCTTAAATCCTTTCAGGCTTTGTAGTTATATATCATCTCAAAATGACAATATGCAGTTTTGGGGCCACATAAAGAAAGTACCGACTCACATACAGATCTTAAGATTAAGATTTTAACCCAGACATCTTCAGCGAAACATCACTTTGTCTGAAATGCTACTTTCACATTGACATCACTTCTCTATATCCAGGAGAAGACATTAAATAAAGGGATCGACTAAAAAAAAAAAAATAGTTTGATTCAACAATGGTTCAAAACATGTCGGTCCAGCCCCGAGTAGGCAGCTGCTGTGTTTGTACTACTTGCACTTGTTTACATTGCTCCAAAAGCCTGACATCAGCATACTGCATGATAGGTAGGACTCATCTGTTTTGCGCAGCAACAGGCGTCAGAGTAGAAATTATTGAAAATCAATATTTATTCAAGGGGGTTGATGCGTTGGTATGACACAGCAAACTACTGACCTTGCTTGTAATGCTGTGTAGCTCTGCTCCAAAGCCCCAACCCATGAGAGTCGCCGTACTACATTCTACTTTAAGCTCAGCCTTTTCTTTGCATTAATGGGAATAATTAGTATGTATTGCTGTTGATATTATTGTATAGAAATATCATATTTTTGCCTTATAAATATATTTGGAGATACGCATATTGCATTGGGGCGCTCTGCCAAGAGCAAATCTGAAAACTCCTCTTCTCCACATTTATGCAATTCAGTTCAAACAAGGTGCGATTCACGCTTGAATGAACTTGCTCATCTCAAAATAAATTAATTTTGCTTCTTTCTCAGTGAAATAAGACTACAGAGAGCGAGTTGAAGGGTTGAAAGGTCAGAGTAGGCGCGGAATTGAGGAATGAAGGGATTCTTTTAATCCAACCAGAGGATGGAAGATAACCGGCAAGATGCTCAGAGAGGTATTACAAGAAGGTGTGAATTAATGACCAAGAGGTGGAGACAGAGAGAAAGAAATGAAGGACCAATGCTGCGGGGCTGCTCGCTGGTGGATCGATCTACCTCCCCGAGCTCTTTAATCATTCATTTTTGGTCGCACTGTCTTTGGTCCCTTTACCCAAACGCGTCAGTCAGAGAGACAGCGTTCCACTGAGGAACACTAAGCCGGCGGATTTACCGAAAGGCTCTGCAATCAGCATTCACACACATAAGGGGAGGGGGCGTTCCAGTCGAAACTGTCATCAGGATATTTTGAGCCGAACATGGCCACGTTCAGTCATTTCCGTTGTGTCGTGAAGTTGAAAATGCGAGTGGTAAAAAACAACGTTAGTATCGGTGCGGCAAGCTAGAAGGTTTAATCTGATCTGATTCAACTGATCAACACCTATCTGGGATGGAAATGTCGGGCTGTTGAAATGCTCTGCAGAGCAGTACAAGGAGCTGGAGTAGAATACTTGCTTCCTCTGACACCTAACAAACCCACGCAAAAAGACTGTGACTCCATGGATTGGTTGATCTATCGTGCAAGCCCTGATCGGCAGACATCCACAGAACATTATCTTGAAAACAAGCAAGATCCTTTTGACGGTGTTATCAGTGTTTGAACATTTATATTGTAGCGAGGACTCGCTAGTCTTAGCAGTTGAACTTTCAGGACGTTAGGACTTTTATTATATTGCGTTACAATTGCATTCTGCTTTGGGTATTTCTGGTTGGAGTAATAAAAGTCTATGCTTTAGCGTTTTAAGATTTAAGTCGGTTAGCTTTCTCACTTAATTTACCTAAAAAAGCTTAACAAATGAAGTAATTCTTGTGTATATTACTCAACACTACTGATATAATGCGGGTTTAATTCGGCCTGATGGGTATGAGTTGGCCGAGGCCATAATATGACCCCAGGTAGTCTGGACGTTTAACAGATGGTGTCAGTTCAAATATTCTTCTTGTCATCGGAAAGTGCCTTCTTTCATGGTGTTTGTTACGTTCATTTGGTGAGAATAGCATCCAGCGCGTGTTTTGATTTATTTTCCATGCTCCATTTCACGGTTACAACCACATGTTTGAGGCTGCCATAATGATTTTCGGCAGTGTCACCCAGCTGCTTTTTTTTTCTCGTGTCATATCACTTGACACAGAGCTCTGTTTAAAATATATATATATATATATATATATATATATATATATTTTCTTTTTTTTTTTTTCTCCCGAAATCACAATAAGAGCCAGAATTCTGAAAAGAATGAATCATTGGTGAATGGATATCTGGTTGGAATGTAAACTCCCTACTTTATACGTACAGTTGTGATGTGGAACAAAAAATCAGCTAAACAATTAATATGCTCAAAAATCCAAGGACCACATCTGCCACCAGTTCATTGGTTGCTAATATATATATATATATATATATATATATATATATATATATATATATATATATATATATATATTACTTTATCAAACCAGAGGAATGGACGTTCTCATTGCTCAAACCATGGTTTTGGTCCACAAATGAACCCAAGACTTCCTCCTCTTTGTTTATAGTTCGCTTAGCAACTTTAGATGTGATGATGAAGTTGGATTAGAGAGAGGACTTGTTCGACAAGTACCAAGTTTAACTAGTTAATTCCAACAAATCATTGTCAAACAATGGCTGTTGGGTTCCCTGAATGCCTCGCTGCAAATGCCTTCTGTCTCTTCTACTTTCAACACTTTTATCCTGCTTGAGCATAATTGCTCCATACTAATGAGACTACAAAGAGGAAACAGAAGGCTTTCTGTACCAAAGTATTGCCCTGTTGATTCTGCATATGAATGCACAAACCGTTATGCTCCGTCAGCTTCTTTGAGCAAAAGTCCGTTTGATCACTTGGTCTTGAAAGAAAAGACTATTTTTTGAGGGTTTCTGCTAGTATATATATATATATTTTCCGTTTGAACCACCGTGACTGACAGGTGTATTTCTGCTGTGCCATAATCACAAGTTTATTCCACTGCACGGTGGAATTGAAAAAAGGCAATTTAAGTTTCTGCCTCCTTTTATTTTCGGTGGACAGACACAGTATTATGAACATCTAACACTAGAAAGGTATTGTTTTAAGTCCTTGGTTTTTTTAGGGGACTATATATCCCCTTCCGTTGTCTGTAATAACATTCCCATACCGTCTAAATGTGATTAGTAATTGGGACAGTGGGGATTATTCTCAAAGGAATAATGACTTGATGTCTAATGGAGTGAATGAACCTCTTTTACAGTCCGATTACGTTTGTAAATTGAGGCTTTTTTTCAGGTATAGCAGGACATACCAGGGACAGCTCTTATTTATAGGCGCACAGTTATCCTATGCGATTCAAAGATAAAGGGTGTCTAATCGTTTTTCACATTATGCTAATACCATGCAGCACATTATGGGAGAGTGATAACATTCCTGGTAAGCCTTGCTAATCCGCCCTAGTGCTAAAATAATGATTGTTTTTGGTCTGCTGTTGAGAAAGCACTCCACATCATGTGGGTCATGCGCCGCCTGACAAATCTACATGCTTCCTGTTAATACCTCTCCCGCTCGCTCTGGATCTTACAACAAAGCCTATTTGCCACTAAAAGGGAGCCCTGGGCATTTCTATTAACCAACAGTGTATGGACAGATGCATGCGTGTGCACACGCACAGACACACGCACACACACAAAGGAAAGGGTTCGTCTTCTCTCTGACAACCTCCCCAACGCCTACCACACCGCCGTGTTGTAAACCTCTCTCAGAGAAAGATGCAGCGGTATAAAAAGAGCATGAAAGTGCATGCAGGAGAGCAGATTTAACAGTTTTCATATGGTTATTTGCCTTTCTGCCAGTAGACAACATACTGCAGCTAGTAATAGCACTTGACAGGGACCCAGGGGCGCTTGTCCTGCTGCAACCCTACGCCACCACCACGGCTGCTATTTTGTTGGTCTGATTTTTTTTACCCAGAGAACTGCTGCAGCACTATTGCCCTTGCAATATATTCACTCCATATTTATGTACACATTACTTTGCCCCCTCGCATGCAAAGAAATACGAGACAGAGAAAGAGAGAGACATGTCTCTTTGTGTTTCTGTATCTTTTAATGTGGTTGCCCCGTAGAACCCATCCAGTGGTCCAGAGGCCACTGTGTGAGTAAGAATTTTATTCACAGTGGCTCATGTCTATGAATACTGGACCATGGTTAAAAGAGCTTTTGGAAAGGATGATATGGTTTCAACATATTAACTGTATTTCTTTATTTCCATCGTAATATGCTAAAATTGATAGTATGGTGATGTTTCTGTCAATAATACATAGTAATACCGCCACAATCCCTCCAAGTCTTAGCTTGAGACATGGGTGTCCACAGCTCATGGAGATGAAAGACCGGCGTAAACGGCAAACCTTCTGGATGCATGACATCAAAGCGCCGTTGATGGGAAAGAAACTGTGCTATATAATCCTAATGTAAATAGCCCCCTAAACAAGATCAAAGAACTGCGGTTTCTGAATAAATGAGGGGGATATAATCTTAATTTGCATTAGTGCCTGTGTACAAATCTGTTCTTCGGTGCGGGATTGAGTAAATACATTCTGACTCTGCGTTATACTTCTCTTTTCATGAACGCATTATCCATTCCCTGCTCAAACTAAATGCATAATTAAAAATAAGCATCTCTCTGAAATTCAATAGATCTCCCTCCCTCTCGTTTGCGGGCCTCCACGCCGGCGTCCTTCCACGCCGGCGTTGTGCACCACCTCGTGCGCACGAGATGGATGTGTGCTGCTTTGATAAACATTGGACCGCACGCTATCGATTGCTCTTTACTCTGATTTGATGCGCCGAGCTGCAGCCATCGCGGCGAGGGGGGCTGCGGCCACGGGGCAGGAACCACACACATCATCAGCAACGGGGAGGCCCCACAGAGAAACAGGAAGGAATGAGGAAACTGAGGACGCTTGCCAGCTGGGCGGGCTAGAGGGGGCAGACTGTTCAACAGGAGAGTGCCTGGGCTGGTCGGTGTTGGGCGAGTGGGGGGTGCAGCAGTGTCTTGACGCGACAACAAGCGTTAAACTGTTCCGTCAAATCTTCGGAACAAGGAAACGGACGGATCTGAAACACCCGATGTGAGGCCCGGGGACGTTTAAAGTACAGTGTGGTGTAGAAAGAGGGGAACGACCAAGCCACGCCTCACGGGTTGAAGGGAGAAGACCAGCATCGCCTCAGTAGCTGGTCGTCTGCCATTCGTCAGCTCCCTGCCAGCTGCTAGGTTGGCATGCTCCAGGGGCAAGAGGCAGAGATGTGCATTTGTAGAGTGGAGGAGGGGAGGAGGAGGAGGAGGGGGGGGGGGGGGGGGGGTTGTCATCTCTGGTCATTGCTGCCTTTCTGATCTACAGACATCAACAAACCGTTTGATGGGATCCAAAAAAAATGAAAGTACTAAAATGACCATGTGTCCGTAGTCCTTCTGTAATCAAGCAGGCTTCTAATAAGGCTGCGGCTGTTGCTTTGAACATAGTTGCTCCCGTGGCACCTCTTACAGGACTTACAGGAGATGGAAACGCAGAGGTCAATTAGACACAGGGAGCAATATTATAGGTTTTGGTGGGGTTGGTACACTGACGTGCTGATTTCCAAAAATGAATTAGGGTTTTCTTTCATCTGTCGTTGACCTGAGCCTGAGCCTAGATGATTGAGGAAGGTTTCGGACACACCTATAAAGTGATTGAAAACTATAACTTCCATTCGTACTTCGGATAACATTGATAAGGATTTCAGTGAATTCCTTTTTTTTCAACTTCAATCAAATTTAGTGGCTTTTCAAAACAGCGCAAGGAAGTTTTTGTGTTCCTATTTGCTGTCCAATTAAAATCTTGAAATGCTGCTCAAATGTATTTTTTTGTATCTCTTCAAGGGCAGTAGAATTGTTAGTTTATTTTGCATACATGGAATTGTATGAAAGAAAAACTGCTTACCAGCAAATCCAGGACTAGCTCGCTGCACAATTAGTCGTCCGCATACTAAATCATTAGTGGAAATTTAAATGATAACATCCAAGTCCTTTATTTAGAGGGTCCAATCAGGTCAGAGTGGTTATTGACGAATACAAAGTCTGAGCTGAATGAAGCCATCAGGTCTCTTCTGCTTGAGTTATACGGTGACATCTGACATGCAAGAAATTAGTTACAGTACTTATATTATTATTAGATATTATATCTGGAAACATTCCCAGGACTTCAGATGGAACAAAATATCGATTAAAACCTCATCTCAAGACCTGATGAAATGAATTAAAGGTTGGCATTATATGACGTATACTGTACCCTGTACTCTACACTTTTAATTGTTTGTTTTTTCAAGAATAACAGCCAACTTTCTTGGGATTTTTAAATTCTACAATGAACAATCTGACAGTCTAGTTTATCTTCCTTTTGCTAATATTCATCTGACAATACTGCGGCTGATAGGATTAGAAACACTCACTGCTCCAGTCAAATGCACACGCAGACTGAAATCACAAACAGAGCAGCAACTGAACGGGAAAGGCAGAAAAAAGTAATTAGGAAAATTATTCATCTGTTTTTGTCTCTGCTGTCTCACTCCCGTCTCGTTCTCTCTCTCTCTCTCTCTCTCTCTCTATTATCATCTAATAACTCTAAAATCAAATGCATTACGCTTCACTTTTCTGGCCATTTGGGACCTTCGGGACTGCCTCTTCTGCTGGCCAAAGGAGAACATGGCTAATGACCCACGATGTATTAATTAAATCATTCTTCTCTGGTCAAATCATTCTGACAATGTGTCCACTAAATTCTATTCAATTGCTCAGAATGGCACCCATTCATTTGCGTATCACTGGTGCTTCTAGGTGGCTGGCTGAGGGCAGTGGAGCCGAAGGCTTTACCGACATTTCTGGACTGCAGGCTCTCATTTGACTTTGACAGAGATCTATTTTTTGATTTGCAATGTGTGATGCTTTTTTTAATATATATATATATATATATATATATATATATATATATATAATTTTTTTTCTTACCTTTGCGTTATTTAATATTGCATGATGCCATTGTTTTGATGCATCGCCTTATGTGAGTCACCACATCTTAACTGCCCCTTTTTTATACGTGCATCAATACAACTTCACAAATAACTAACATCTGTGTATATATAGTAAGTTGCTGATATGGTATTACAGAAATTGTTCCTTGGGTCTGCTGTGTAGTTTACGTAATTGTATTTTACCTAGGGATGCATGTGATTGCGTGTTGTCTGGTTTTTACAGAGATTGGTCCTTCAGCGTTACAGGCTGTAAAAGCCCAAATTTGGCCCCTCTCCTGTCTGATTGACACAGAAATAACTCTCAAAAACCATGACACACATTTTTTGCTTTTCAGTAATATGTTTATGATTATTTATTTAATACAGCCATCACACAACAACAGAAACGACACACGTGTCTTGCAAATTAAGAATGTCATGTCTGAGCACGTGTCACAGCAGCTGTAACGTCATACATTATTGATCTTATTGGGACAGTACCAAACTGTTGATTTGGGGTTGCATCAAATCTTCCTCCTATAAAAAAGACAAGTATTATTAATAATTTGTTGGGACCCTCACCTTGACTGAAGAAACTACTGCAATACCTTGCACCCAATATCTCAGAAACATGTTTTTTTTTGCTGCAAATGTTGAGTAGGAACCAGGTCACGTTAAACACTTTTAACATGACAACTTCATTAATGACCCTGTGGCACCAAATGTCCCATTCCATTTGGCGATGCTTGTGTTATGAACAGGATTATTCAGTGGCAAACATAAAGGGTAAACGTATCAACATAACAGACACACAGACAAGCTGAACTCTTCATCAAACATTTAGTGATTTAGTGAGATGCCTTTCTGTGCCCTCAGCCAACTAAGTAACAAAAAAGGTGTCCAAGAAACATACATATATATGGGAAATGTATATTGTTTTAGTTAAGGAGTGGCTTTCTAACTTTGTTTGGGTGGCAGAAAGGCAGAGACAGAGCGTGGATGTTTCTTTGCCTCAACAACCCCTCACAGGCGCTTTAGAAATGCAGTTAACTGGATATAATGGCATATATAACCATGTTTTAAGACCTATGTTGTAACAAGGTCTCTTCTTCAAGTATTGCTAGGAACTAATCTTCACATTGGATGGGGTTTTAAAGAGATGGCAGACTTGGTGTCTGTTTACATGTGGCGTTTGAGGCTACAGTATCAGTTGCGTTGGGTACATTTATTGGGGTTATGTTGGGGGCAGGCCGGTAAGCTGTCAATCCTCTGTCAACCACAAATGTCTGTAGGCCATGAATCACTATCAGTCAAAAGTGAGTGATGTATTCACCCCCCCACACACAAGTCATTCCCTTGCTTCAAGGTTTAAATGTTAACAAGTACGATTTGGTATGAAAATCAATGGATGCAAATGACAGCAGCAAAAGAAGGACAACGACATAGTCCTCGGAATACCTATTCCAATGTGGCAAAAGAACACAGACACAAAAAAATATGCAGTGGAGCTAGAAGGCCTTCAGAAGGCATATCTTCACCAAGCCCACATTATTGTACTAATGTTTAGATCGTATTCATCTATATTGGCCTCCACACAACAATAAATATATATAAACTGCTATGTTCAGTGACTGGGTGCAGTGTTACAGTTGTATTTTAAGTTTAGGTGGTGCAAAAGTTAATCAGTGATACTTCATTTAAATGTATCATTCATACTCTCATCAGCTGCAGCCAAAATATGTCTGTATCGTGATCCCTGTCCCTCAGTACATACATTCTGTCCATTCTAGGAAATAGAATATCTCAGGAATACCTGCAGGGAATTTCCTCAAATTTGGTTTAAACATTCACCTTGGCTCAAGGTTAATCTGATTCAATTTTAAAAGTTCCCTGTTATCAAACATACCCAACATATCCACATTGTGGATGAGAGTTATCTTGTAAGTGCCTGAAGCAAATTTGTTCATAATGTGTACTAAAAGTCCACTTGCGATGAAGGATGACTTAATTGCAGAGGTCATGGTCACTGTGACGTCCATCCCATTTTCATGATTGGGGTATTATATATGCAACTCAATAATCTATATGCAACCACCATTAAAAGCTGGAATGTTTTGCAACAACATGGACGTGCAACATGATGTAATTGCTGTAATGCTATTTGTCAATCATCCACAATAGATGATCAAAACAAAAAAAAATTCTTCCGTGTTCATGGTCTAGTCGTCTGAAAAATTCCACTGAACTCCATCTGACATCTTATTAACCAACACATACACAAACAAACAGTGAGTAATGAAAATGAAAATACGTAATCATCTGAGATAGTCCTGATGACATCATGTCAGGATTTTTTTTTCAGATTAAAATGAAAAAAGATCCCTCCAGAGCAAACAAAGGCATTAAATAACTGTCTCCACAGACTGCACTTCTTATTACACACTAACTGTGAGTGAAACATGTAGACGGCCCCTTTTAGAACACTGCTTGGATTGACCCCATACATTGACCTCAGAAATTGTATTGGAGAAAACAGCATTGAAAAAAAACCTTGTGCTTATGCTTCTATCTAATATGATTTGATGTGAAAGTGTTTTTCTATTCAAATTTGGTATACGAAGCAATAACTTGTTCATGATTGATGCCTGAGGCGTCTGTGTGTGTACATACTGCAAATAAGTGCCTTCAAAGATCACAATAATGAAGCATGGTGCAACATCTAGAAGATGTCCAGTCAACACTACATCCAGTAGAGCCTGTAGGAATACTACATTTTTTTTCTTCTTTTTCCCAGCATGACATGATATGTTTCAAACATTGCAGCACATCCTTCACAACATACACAACATTCACAGCAAGCGATGCTGTGGTTTGCATAATGATTAAAACTTAATTGACTGTATTTGTTTATTAGTGGCTGTGAGTCAAGCCAACGACCAGCTTGTACTACATGCAATAAAATACGTGTGTGATATTAGGAATACTAGGAAATATCATCATCGTTTATTCTAAACGATCCTTTAAATATGTTCAGTGAGTCATCAGACATGTTTTATTTTCATGGCACAGTTTCTTTCGAGCAAGGTCAGATTTCCCTTAGAAATGAAGTAACCCCCCCCCCCCCACACACACACCCCTTCAAGACAATTAATGACTGAGGATGCAATGGGTGGGAAACAATAAAGGTTTATAGACTTGTTCATGTTGCAGATGCTGTTTAGTGGATTGTTGAAAACAAGGCTCCATATAGTTTAATGAGCCTATTATAACACGGGCGTCAGGTATCAGCTTGTGTCATAACTTGTCCAACCTAGAGATGGTTAGGCAGGTCACACTCAGATTCGGCTGCTGTGTTATTAATGAAAGCAGAAGTTAAGACTTAATAATTGTTTCAACGTCTGCCACATCACGCTCACAAGGTTCACAAACACCTGGTAACATTCGGCTTCATTTTGGTTAGTCCTGAGAGAAGTTCATGAGAGAAGAAGAAAAAGAAGAATAGCTACGACAAGGCTTGTCACCTTGAACATACATGTATTACTGCATGTTAATTGTGATCATTTATTGGGTCAAATACGTTGTTGAAACAAAAATAATAAATAAATAACTGGCATACCAAAGTCATAACTTTTCCGGGAGTCTTTATCAACACTATGCTTTTTGTCACAAAAGCATATCCTGGAGTTGGCACGGTTGCGTGTCAACTCCAAGTCACTGACGCCAGCCAAGATAACAACCAAAACGTTCAATGGATTAGAAGAAGAAGAAGATATTTTTTACAATTTCTTTGCAACAAAACAAATATGTCCATTTCTTTAAAATGTGCAACTATTTCTTTAATTTGGAGGGAGCATTATAGTTATATATACTGTATATATATATACTCACCGGCCACTTTATTAGGTACCCCATGGTAGTAACGGGTTGGACCCCCTTTTGCCTTCAGAACTGCCTCCATTCTTCGTGGCATAGATTCAACAAGGTGCTGGAAGCATTCCTCAGGGAGTTTGGTCCATATTGACATGATGGCATCACACAGTTGCCGCAGATTTGTCGGCTGCACATCCATGATGCGAATCTCCCGTTCCACCACATCCCAAAGATGCTCTATTGGATTGAGATCTGGTGATTGTGGAGGCCATTTGAGTACAGCGAACTCATTGTCATGTTCAAGAAACCAGTCTGAGATGATTCCAGCTTTATGACATGGCGCATTATCCTGCTGAAAGTAGCCATCAGAAGTTGGGTACATTGTGGTCATAAAGGGATGGACATGGTCAGCAACAATACTCAGGTAGGCTGTGGCGTTGCAACGATGCTCAATTGGTACCAAGGGGCCCAAAGAGTGCCAAGAAAATATTCCCCACACCATGACACCACCACCACCAGCCTGAACCGTTGATACAAGGCAGGATGGATCCATGCTTTCATGTTGTAGACGCCAAATTCTGACCCTGCCATCCGAATGTCGCAGCAGAAATCGGGACTCATCAGACCAGGCAACGTTTTTCCAATCTTCTATTGTCCAATTTCGATGAGCTTGTGCAAATTGTAGCCTCAGTTTCCTGTTCTTAGCTGAAAGGAGTGGCACCCGGTGTGGTCTTCTGCTGCTGTAGCCCATCTGCCTCAAAGTTCGACGTACTGTGCGTTCAGAGATGCTCTTATGCCCACCTTGGTTGTAACGGGTGGTTATTTGAGTCACTGTTGCCCTTCTATCAGCTCGAACCAGTCTGGCCATTCTCCTCTGACCTCTGGCATCAACAAGGCATTTCCGCCCACAGAACTGCCGCTCACTGGATGTTTTTTCTTTTTCGGACCATTCTCTGTAAACCCTAGAGATGGTTGTGCGTGAAAATCCCAGTAGATTAGCAGTTTCTGAAATACTCAGACCAGCCCTTCTGGCACCAACAATCATGCCACGTTCAAAGTCACTCAAATCACCTTTCTTCCCCATACTGATGCTCGGTTTGAACTGCAGGAGATTGTCTTGACAATGTCTACATGCCTAAATGCACTGAGTTGCCGCCATGTGATTGGCTGCTTAGAAATTAAGTGTTAACGAGCAGTTGGACAGGTGTACCTAATAAAGTGCCCGAATAAATAACGAATAAATAACTATATATATATATATATATATATGCTCTATATATATATATATATATAGTTATTTATTCATTATTTATTCGTATCAGTGTCTGCCAATTTGATCAAAGTCAGAAAAATATTTTTGATGCAGATGCAAATCACTTGTTCAATAATTAGTTTCTTGATAATTAGGAGCAGTGACCTAAAAGAAGTCTATCTAGATCAACAGTGGAGAGAAGTCCTTTTCAAAGACGTTTTACACAACTTTTTTCAAGGGCTTGCTGCTTCAGACTGAAGCTGCCCTACAACTCGGGCTGAATATGGCTGTGCAGATAATTGCTATGCATCATGGGAAACTTGTTTTTCATCACATTACCTTTCTTTACCCTATCTCTCATTTTTGCTTCCTTTTTCGTACAAGACAAAGAAACACACAGATGTTCTTTCAGTTTCTCATGTCTGATCTGACTCTACTATACGTACCGCCGTCCATGTAGGGCCAAAGCTGCACGTGGATTGCAGTCACCATCTGTATTTACCGTACGTATGCACTTTGTTTAGACTTTAATTAGTCAACTAGAGAGCACTGTCAAACTCCCGAGGCAACGAAGGAAACAGAACCTCAACAACTAGCTACAAATCCCTATGGATGCTGACGTGTGAAAATCGCAAAGAATGGTGGGTGCCTAAAGATGGGATGTAAGATCCAGAATGCATCGGGTGGCACTTGAAATACTCTTCAAGGAAACCGTGAATGTGAAACTTGATCATGGTCTTCAGCGGTTACCCCCCCCCCCCCACCTTCACACTCTCCCTTAGTGCAACCTTCCCTCACACTCTGTGGTGGCTTTGACAGCTGCTGTGTTTGTGGGTGTGTTCTGCTGATTTCCCGTTGACAGACATGGAGATGCTCACACTTACATCACAGTCCATCCCCATAAAAACACACCGGCTTTGATTGACGGAGCTTTGGGGTTGTGGGTTTGCTCCATCTGTTTTTCAGGATCCTTGTTGCCTGCACAGTGGTACAGCAATTAGAATTTATTAATATGCTATTTTATTTATTTCAAATTGAGTTCACTGTCAATGTTCCATTTCTTTTCAAGAATTTCACTTGAGCCTTCATGTCGGGATTTGAGTTTGGCTGAGGTCATTGGCATTCATTTAAATCTGATCCAGCGCCATGACTCACAGCTGCTCTTAAGCTCATTTAGCTACACAGAATAGCATCAGTGAGTTTTATTTGTAATCACGTGTGCGATTTGTCATCACACACGCCCACAGTCCCTGCTTTAATCCTTCGACCTGGTCTAGACACACAGCGTTAGCCGGGCCGTAGTAGGTCACACTGTCGGATGAATAGCCGTGGATTCATGGGGAATTGGTTGGAGGCTCTCCTGACCTTCCCATCAATCATTCCAGTAAGCTGTGGGAAGTTATCCCTTAACAGTAAAGCGGTTTCTTCAACACCATTTCACTATTGGATGTAATTTACTCTGGGGTCAGACAGAGGTCGCAATTAAAAGGAACTACCTGCAAAAGCACGTTTCCAGATTCAAAGCCAACATCCCTCTTGAAGACAATGGAGGAAGTTGTATTCATTAATACAGTCTCTATCCATGGAAATATTAAGCTGTGGGTCAGACTGTTGGACTTCTCATCTGATACGGATCAGCGGTTGTAGCTCCAGCAGGAGAGCCGGTGCCAAAGCCGTCACTGATAGGGAAGCCAACACTACAACATATTAATATATCCAAAGCAATGAATTGCTTCTTGTTAAACTCCATCCACACCTTAAATGCCTCTCTAGCAGAACAGCTTTCACCATCACATGATCAAACAAGAATGTATTTTTTTTTCTCACACCAAATAAAAGTGCCAACCAGAATGACATTGCAGTTGTCATAATGACTTATTTTCCATAGCCATGCACTTGCTGCATTTATTTATTGTGTTAAACTGCTACGCTATTTTTTTCCATCATCACTTTTCACGGAGAACTGAGAGAACTAATTTGCTCGGTTAGTTCTTTTAGCTAAATGCATGCTGCTAACATGGGAACCAGAGTGTGCTGTGCTCTTTTGACTACATTCTGCCTGCCCGGCTGTATCTGGAGCCAGACTCTGGACAGAAACATAAGCATAGGGGAGTTGGGCTGTGTTTGCCTGATAGTAGTTACTATAGTTTCTGAATACAAACTTTTTTTTGTCAAATCAGCACGTCTTAAAACCACAAATTAGTAACGAATATCTTCCTCTGTTCTCTCACTTCTATTTCATCATCAATCACAGCACACTCTCCACATTATACATTCCATCACATATGTTATACGTACACAAGAATATGGGTAATTAGCAGAGGTGTGGACTCGAGTCATGTGACTTGGACTCGAGTCAGACTCGAGTCATGAATTTGATGACTTGAGACTCGACTCGACAAAACGTACAAAGACTTGCAACTCGACTTGGACTTGAACACCGATGACTCGTGACTTGACTTGGACTCGAGCCTTTTGACTCGAGAAGACTTGCTACTTCCCATGAAAACTGGGGGAAAACATTTTCACACCACCGCGCCGCTCTGTTTATCTGCATCTGTCAAAAAAATGTGCGCCACCTGTATGCAGAGAGCGCGCGTTGCCTGAACATCATCCAATCACTGCAGTCCATTTGACCGTATCAACGAGACAGCTCGTTCATGGTTACAAAAATCGGGATTTTTGAACCCGGATTCAGACTCCGATGGAAATCCTCGCCAACATTATGTCAACGTCCGTTTTAAAGTAGTGTAATGAGCTGAGTTAAAGTTATATCAGTTATGCAGATGTTGCATGTGTTCACGTTATGCTCCGTTACCAGCTGTAGTTACGCGAGACAACCCGAGTTTTGGGGGGCCGTGTATGCGGAAGTGTTCGTTCGGCGTGGTGACGGCCAACAGTGACCGAAGTTGAGTTGTTTTATATAAATAAATGCAGCGGAGTTGCAAGCCAGTCATCGCCTCCTTATTTACGCTGTAGCATTGGGGTGAGCGTTACAGCACTATAACACAGTCACAGTCGATCCACCATTACCCTTCCCTTCGTAGTCTAGGTCTGTGAGGCAGCGCACCATCACCCAGGGTTCCCCGTCCCCACTATAATAAAAGGACTCGAAATGACTCGAAACTAAAATGGTACGACTTGTGACTCGACTTGAGACTTGTTGGCTGTGACTTGTGACTCGACTTGGGACTTGCTTCGTCTTTGACTCGACTTGACTCGGGACTCGAGGGCAATGACTTGAGACTTGCTTGTGACTTGCCTAACAGTGACTTGATCCCGCCTCTGGTAATTAGATGATTATATAAGAATTGCAGTACATTGTTTGCTAAATGCTCTTAAATCTCCAGTAAGATGTCAACGCTGTTTGCAGCGTATGAGAAGTCACTCTCTAGACACTCAGCCAGTCCCCCACACAAGTTAACAGCACCACAGTTGATCCTCTGTAGTGTTGTCCTTGAAGACTTTAAGTAAGAAATAATCAGTAAACGCCTTGCAGCACAGCGTATTAAAGACAGCTTTGTTCTCAAAGCCAGTAAACAAAGTGGGGCCTGCACCATGTTCTCGAGCGGCTCCATCAGATATGAATGATGCATGTGTGTACGAGCACTCTGAATACGCTCAAGCTCAAAGTGGATATTATTCCACTGCATTGCAGTGAGTATTACAGTTTCTATGGATGTGAAGGATGAAGGTAACAGATATGTCTCTTTTCCGTCATTATTCTTTGTTTATCTGTCTCTTTATGCATTTCTAAACTTACCTCAACCTGCTTCCATGAACTCACTGCTGCAGGTGACTTTGTAAACATTAGACACGTGCAACAAGACCTCACTATTCACTTCACTTCTTCTCCTCCCTTTTGCCCTTTTTTTAGCAGGTCCTTGAGGCCCAATGTGTGGGTGAGGTTGAGGCTGTCAGAACCCCTTACCGTTAGCAGAAATAATGCCTTTGGAAGTTTGATGGGGGTACATAGAACATAGATTTGTTTCATTCAGTGCCTCCCCACTGCCACCTACCCTGAGCTGGAGATAGATGTATGTCTGTGTGCAGGGGATCACTATTTCATTTCACCTGGTTGCATGACACGAGGAGTAACCCTCGAACACATGCTGTTATGTTGTGAAAACGTGCAAACTCGGCAGTGAAAGGTCCAGGACCAGACGTTGTAATTGCAATACCCTGTTCTGTAAGTGTGGCTTGTAGTGTTAGTTTCTTCATAGATTATACATTTAGACTACAGCTGTGTAGAACAGCACGACACATATAGAGCATACACAACCACCATAGAGAGGACACAACCACACAAGCTTGCCAATATGAGGGAAACTGATAAAGATGACAATTTTTACATATATATATGTATGTGTATATGTGAAAAACAAGCTCATGATGCTCAAAGGCAATACAGAAGATGCTGTGAACGTGAGCATTTGAGAAGAGAACTGCTAGGATCCCCGTAGGAAATGCTGTCAGAAGTGGCCGAGGCCTTGGATGATGAATTGATCCTCTAACTGTGACCGGTGCCGCCTGTTTTCCTCAAACAATGGGACAGTGTTACAGCCAGGCGGGGGATGTTGACTCCATAATGGCAAGTGATGTATTATGCGTTGAAAAGCAGAGGGGAACACGCTGCTTGCAGCCGCACTCTGTGAGGTCATCAGTCACTCACTCGTCCAGGCTGAGGTCAAGGTCATGAGAACGTGCTTCTCCAATTGCTAGCCTTTGCAATAAGTTCCAGGGAGACACGCTGTTGACCCGGTAGGTCAGCATTTCCCTCTTTAGCGAATGGGTGCATTTAATCTCAGTCTCCCGAACTATTGCTGCTTTTGTTCTTCAGTCTTGCATGATATAGACACACACTGATTCATTCAAAACTAAAAGTGGAAATGTGTGCCTCCTCAAAACAACGTGGTTACTATTTCAGCTCCAATCTTAGTTTGGTGAATAAAAATGTAACTTCTAGTAAATATAACCTGTTCCACACTGGAAAATCTCACCCATTTCAAACTGCAAAAAAATAGTGCAACTTTCTTATTGATTTAATTTAGGACAGGGATTATTTTAATTTTTTGTCAACTAAGTATTAATAAAATATGTTGTCGTTAACCATTTAGTAATGTTTACTTTTGCTACAAAATATCATTTTTAATTTGTATATATAATACGTTATACTCCATATTGCAAAAGATCTCTGCTCCAAAGGCCTTTTTAACATCACAAATTAGAGCAAAATCTTTGGCCACCGCCGGAGATGTTATCAAAATGAACCGTGCCCAAAATTAAATGTCAAAAGTGAGCTGGTACCACAGCCACCCCCAGACCCATGAGCACCTTTACCCAGACTCTTCCATCTTTTTTCCCATGGCCTGTGTTTTTTTCATTACTGCAAAACAGGACAGGATATTAGTCTTCCTCAAGGGCCGGGGAGCGGACTGTTGGCTGTAAGGAGATGATGGAGCAAGGGAGCCACGTAGCTTAGGGTGGGGTTGGGGGTGCTGGGTGAGTAACACTGAGCTGTTGTTGGATCTGAGAATGACGCTCAGCATGCTCCACTGTTGGAGGATTTAAAAAGAAGGATACACGGAAGGATTAAAATATGCTATATTGCAGTGGATTAGACCATTGTTTTCACGCAGGGTGAGGCTTATCAAGAAGGCTTTGCCTCTTATGGTAAATAAGAGCATGAAGTCACCTCAAGGTCATCAAACTCAAACAGATGGAGGACTCTTTTGTTCATTTTAACAAAAATAAATCTTAAACTAAAAGCAAATATTGTTCCACAGGACACATTAACAATCCCAGCAGGAGGTTTCTTCTGAATATGTCGTTTGTTTTAACGCCGTTAAATCACAATTTGCTATTCAACAACTACTGACACAAGGGAATACACATTATTTTTCAACTTATTTACATTTTTACTGTCCTGTAGTAGGATGAAAGAGTTATTTATTTTTGTCTAATCAACCAAACAGGGATACTGTTTCTTATAAATAATGTGTCCTTTCCCTACAAACAAACCAGACAATGACAACTGCCAGTCAGTGTAAGCGATGTTGAGGGACAGAATGTCTGGGACGTTTTCACGACTCGCCAATAACAAATGATGGACATTACTTTGCTTTATTGAAGTGTCACAGGACAACATGCAGAGGTTATTTTAAAATGCAATGGTTGGAGTTTGTGAATGTCTCGTGTCTATTGTGGAAAAACATCAGCCAAATCATTTTCTCTTCCATCAATGACTGGTCTGTCCTGTAAAAACAATATTCAATGAGTAAATATGTTGATTTCCCTGCAATCAGGGTGACAGTTGATCCCCCTCTGCAACTCCATGTGGGATTTGTATGTGCGCGTGCCGCGTGGGGGGATGGTGGGAAACCTAAAAACCGAAAGCGGCCAGGGTGACCTAAATCAGTAGAGGTGATAACTCAGACAGATAGCTGGAGATTACCCAGGGATCAACAGGCTCATTGGCCTCTCAAACAACAATGACTGGGGGAGCCCATCCCTCCTCCTCACCCCCCCCCCCCCCCCCCCCCACAGAGACCCTTATGGCTGCTCTGGACCGAAGCACCAATGCCAGTATTCCCCATGAAAGAGATTTGTCACACGCCCTTGTTGTTGAATGAACAAATGAGCACCGCTTAAGCGACAAAAACACTGTGAGCTTTCTTTGTGACTCTAAGACAGTGTTGTTGTTGTGGTTGTTGTTGGACGTCAGGATTGTGTGCTTTTATATGCTAGTATAGAATCTGTGGCTTAATGCTGCTCGGAGTTAGTGCCTTTGTTTTTTTTTTTTTTTGCGCACACACAATCATTTAGTAAATGATTAAAGCTATTGAATCACAGCTCGGTTAAATGGAATGGCTTTTGTGATTTGATTTTGAGTCATGTGTGCCCACAAGGCCGGGAGTCGGCCTGTGTGCGCGCATGGCTGTGTGACTGCAGGGGTGCGCGCGCTTCAGTGAGATGACCTAACCATTAATTTGTGATTGATTGGTGAGTCTCCCACACTGGGGCCAATAACAAGCCCGTCTTCTCTCCGTTTATCTGCGAGCGTGGGATGTGCCGGTGCGTGGGCTTGTGAAAGAGGGGCAGGAGAGGTTGCTCGCTGATTACTTTGTGCCGCGCTTCATCCAAGGAAATCAAATCGTTTGTTGAGGCTATTTTGATAAATATTGTCTTTGCTTTGCTTCGGACTGAACATTGTGCCAAAGAGTCATGCTTGTTTTTAATAGAAAGGAAGCAAGGTGAATGTATACCCAGAGAAACAGAGAGAACCACTCAATGTGTATTGTAAAACGTAAGAAGCCGTAGCACGTATCACTCAAAAACTCAAAAACAGATTATCTCATAATCACCCGTTTGCCACTAACTGGAATCACCTTCTTTCTCTCAATCACTTTAAAAGCATTGTTACGGTTGAACATAAATGCACAGGAGCTCTTTAGTACTATTCCTAAATATGTTTGGGATTAGAGCAGAGGGAGGTTTGCTGTAGGTCCAGGCTTGAATGTACTGTAGAGTAAATTGTGATGGGGGAGGTGACTTACTCCAGGCGATGCTTGTTCCGGGGACCATCTGGTTGTATCAGATTTTGGCACTTGTTTACTCTCTGTCCTCCGAACCTTTAAACTCGCTTTCAATCTCAATCGTCCCGTTCATCCCATGTCAGGGTTATGATTACAGTTTCACTGATATCAAAATATTTTTTTCTATGTTGGATTATTTTACCGTATTAAATGACATAGGTACAAAATAGTAGTTTGCTTACTATACGTCTTGATATTTTGATCGGTCGAAATAATTAGGAAATGAAAATGGAAGCAAAGTGACTTTTAATCACTTCAGCTTATGTTAAGTGTGTGTTTTCTCTGGTTCCTTTCATTTCAGTTTGAATTGGTATTTGATGGATTTTAATGTATAACTGGTCCCTCTGGGTCTATGTTATATTAAGACACATGTTTTCATATAGTTAGGTATTTTATTTTTTCACAATTTCTCAATTTGGGGTCAGAATCCCTACACAATATGCATTTCCATAACGTAGATTGTATCCCATCAGTGCCTTCCACTTACAGGTACAATCCCTATTCCAGTCCACTTCACATCACTTTTGTTTTGAAAATAGATAAACAGCATTTACGTTTCTGTTGAGTTTTTTTGAGGTGTTCGCACTCTTTTTGTTCATAAATAGCGGTGTAGTCCTTCATTTCCTCTGAACAGTAGATTCAGTAGTGCATTCTGCCGAATGGTGTGGCATTAAACAGGCTCAAAAGCAGAGGCATTATTCAGCTTCTGCAGAGTTTTTGCTTTTGAGGCGCATATATGTTACATCACATTGTATGACAAATGGAGATCCGTCAGTAGATACCTAATGGTTTTTTTCTTCAAAATAATCTAAATATACTCATGGGTTTGCATGTGTAAGACAGTCACAACATCAAAAGATTAAAGTGGGCCATATGGCAGCTTTAAAAAGTTATCCAAAAGAGTCAAAAAAGTGATGTTATGAATCTATTCTTTTTCACCAGCTGGCTCTACTCACCCTCTCATTCTTCCACATAGAATCACACCCACGGACACACATGCCGCGCGGACGGGACCACATCTCATCAAATATCCTCCTATTGTCACTGAGCATGGGCTTCATTAGGGCCAGCTTTAAAACAACAACTCTCATGCCCACTCCCACTCTCTAGTCCCTAATGCTTTGAAGGAAGGAGGAAACAACACTTGCCTGAAGCGTGCGTGCATATGAATTTCCACAAAAAATTAATGTGATTTATTCTCTGCTCTCATTTGACTCGCTCATGAGAAACACACTGTAACCTGATGAGCACTATTTTTTTGTTTTATTGGTATTATTTTTTGTACGGTTACACCTGTGCTTATCCTAGGTAAGGTTCAAAAATTGTAATGAAAGCCAACCTTTAAACCCATTATTTCCACATAAAACATTGAGGCACTGCATACAATGAAAGACTTTTGTAGCTGCAGTGAGCTGGGATCACAGTGAACCCTTTTTTAATTGTTTTCACTGGATGTGAGGGTTTCTGAATGCTGCCTAGGCACCCCGGGCTTCCCACCTTTATCCACCCAGAACCCCTCACAAATGCTCTCGGCAGCCCAAGTTCAAAACGCGTGCAGCCGTGTGCAGAAAATCTAACCAATTTTGAAAAACAGAAGTGAGGCTTTACTCTTCCACATTACAGCAAGTGTTGTAAAAAAAAAAAAAAGAGAGGAGAGGCAAGCTTGTGTTTTTATGTTTCTTCCCACTATTTCAGCATGGAGGAAAGTCACAACAGTTTGCATCAGATCTGCCGTGTCGTGACCACTGTGCAATTAGACTTACATTAGCTGATGTAACAGCAAAGTAGTGGACAGTGGCTGAGTGTGTTTGCCTGGCACCAATGTGAGGCTTCCAGTGCACTCATCTCCAAGTAAACGCGGGCCAGGAGCACTTTAAAGTATACACAGAAGAATTTAGTTTGTTTTACAGTATACCTTACATATACATTTGTTTATTTTTGGTATTTTGCAGGTAATTCATTCACAACCAAAGACGATATATTAAAAGCGATATATATTTATATTCAGCTGAACAAGACATTCTTTAATATGCACACGTAGACAGCACGGTGTTGCTTGAATGTATAATATACAGTCCCTGCTCATGCTTCACACGTTGTGCTGCATGTTAGAAGTTTTCAGTGAGCTTTTAGGGACAGCTTATCCACAGCAATCAGACATTTTAGCATTGGACAGGGAGGACGAGTCGGATCCAGGAATCCCAGCCCAGGAGGCTGACTTATTCAGTATTCTGCCGATGTTTGATCCTGACCTTACTGTTACATGTCCTTGGTGCATGCAGAGCGCAGCAAATGCCTTTTTGGGGGATTGCATGCTCCAGCCCATTTTAATGTGCCTTTTCATTCTCAGCACACCATCACTAAGCCCCGCAGCGGGGGCTCAGAGCAACCATTTTGATTATGAGAATGATTGAATTAATGCTGCTGAAGTTGACACTTAATGGATTATGGTGGTCAGAATTGTTGAAACACACAAGGCAGATCTGTGTAAAGACATTTTAAACCCCTTTATTTGACACACTCCCAGGGAATAGGTTTTAAAGTCTAACCTTGCTAATCTTTTGCAAAGCCTAACCTATTGAAAATGAGGTTGGACACATATAAACAACACGCATTACTCCAATCATAAGGCACTGGATGTAATACATAAAGATTCCCTGGATTGATTCCAAGTTGTCAATGACGCACTGCTGTGGCAAAGTTGTCAATAGGAAATTGTTGTTGTCTTGAGTTGATAGTGCTAACGGGTTATGAGGTTATTGCAGCTAGATAATACGAGAATAAAAGCATTTAATTGAGCATGGCAGCACTCTGTCTATGTTCATTATATGTACATTTACATTCCCTCTTTTACCAAGTACTCTTGTGGTTCATTTGGCCATTTTGGATGTATTTGGCAACCTTCAAGTCTGCAAAGTAGAATGAATAGTGATGAAAAATAAGTATAGCACATTCCCTTAACCACTTAAATTAATATCTTTTGTCAGTGATATACTTGCTGAGAAACTAGAGCCAATTGAAATTGGCTAAGTATTAAATAAAATCAATATTGTTGTCACAAAACATCAGCTTCAGAGATATGTTTGCAATGTATTTCGTTCAAAAGGTTTAATAACATGTTATTGGGTTCATTTCATAAAATAATCAGGAGACGCTCTTTGTGTTTGGGGGCCATTCAGTCCACATCGGCCAAGAGGAAACAAAATAACATATTGATTTATATGCAGTCTTACATTGTAAGGTTGACATTCACCATAAATGTACTGTGTATTCCACCTCCTTTAGTATTACAACGCTATCCACTCAGTCCATTCAAGTGGATATCAATTCAACAAATGTGCATCTAACACATTGGTTCTCTAAGCCGTTCAATTGTGTAGGTCTACTCAATTTGTTTCCAAACTCTAACATCCATTTACTGTAACATGCACAGACGAGAGGGAGTGTAATAAACTTGTAAATACTTTTGTGCTGCATGGTAAGGAGAAGTGTATGCCAATGCCACTGTCACATCTTTGTCACTACAGTCTTCCAATGAAAAGGTGTTTGTGCTCCTTCTTGGTTTCACTTTTGACTACGATGGCTGTTGGCGCAATAGACATCAAACGCACCGCCTGTTTAATTGTGGTCCTGCAGGCTCGCTGGTCAATGTGTCACTCCATTTTACTCTGCTGCAGTCTGTCTAATATCACATGTCTGTTGCACTCTCAAGTTGTCCAAAACATGCCTGTGTTCTCTGATTGAGCTACTTATTGTTTTAAGTTGCACATAACAGACCTGATATCATGTTAAAATATGTAAACTAACAAGCTTTTCTTTTTCTCTATGTCCTTTTTCCTTGCATGATCCATTGGTCGTCTGCCCTGCGTTCGATATGACAGGTAAGTCCATCTTTTGTATTTATTGTTATACCTCTTGGCCGGACACGCTTGTGTGCACTGACCATCACGCTGCAAATGTTTACCGACATTGTATCTTAAGTACTTGCTTCACCAGGAATGCATTTAGCTCAGGGTTTTTGTAAACTGTGAAGACATTCTCTTTGCTCAGCTGACACTTAGAGAATGGGGCAATTCCATTTATGCGGCCAATCTCAATGGCTACTGGAGAGATGCCAATCTGCCCTCGCAGATAAGGAAAAGAGAGGGAGCAAGAGGAGCGGGCGCATTAGCATTTATTCATCCTGACACTGATCAGATAAAGTGGAAAGGATATATTTTGTCTGTGTGTTTACTTCACTTGACCTGTGTACAATTTGTCCATGGTCTTTCTGTGTCCTGCCTTTGGGACGCTATATCAAAGGGTCAGTTTCATATGAGATGATCTGACTGTGAATAATGAAACATGATGCAGTAGTCCTGATGACTCATTTATCATAAACTATGAATAACTTGAACATATGTCTGGATGAAGTAGTGGTTTAATGTGTGTTTTGGACACACTAATTCACAATGTGTTTTGGCCATGCCTTAAAACTATTTATTATTTTTGTACAGATTACAAGTCCAGTCTACGTTCAGATGCTTTTATTTATTGCCGGAGCACAGTTTGTGTCAGCCACATGTATTTAGGTGTCTAACAAGTAAAACTATTGACGTACAGTATATGGATCTGAACTGGAATGGAAGAAATGTATATCAAAACATGCAGGACTCACACAATGTATGTAAATGCATGTAAAATGTGCAACCTAAATAATCTCGGATTGGTCTCACATCGCATCCATTGTCCCGCGGCATATCTGTGAAGGTATGAATAACAGTGAATTCAGTCCTGGATAAAGCTTTGCAGTTCAGCCACCATAATACTCTGAACATTAGACGATGACCCACATCTGCTCTTATACGGGTAACATGGAGCCCCAGATGCAGGCCCAGCTGTTGCAGTGTATTATCTCACTGACTTTAATGTGATGTTTAATGTTCAATGCAAGACAAATTGTTATCACAGGCTAATCCAACCAAGCAATGGTAAAACAAAATAATCAACAAAATACATTAAAGTGCAATACATATTACTATTAATCATATTACTAATATTAATAAGAATGATAATAATAAGTATTGTTATTGTAAGTCTGCTGTCATCCTTTTCCCCTACTGACTCACTGTAATGAATATTCAGCTGCCAACCTTGCCCCCATTCTCCCACCAGTTTCACCTTCCTCATTAGCCACCGCTGCTCTACCTACAGAACCAAATGTAGAATAATGACTCCTCAGTGATTATTATTAATTCAGTATTGCTCGTGTATAGTGCATGCAAATGAAGCAGTGGGTTTAGAAAGCTATATATTGCCTGCAGGGTTACCCTAAGTAATTTATTGATGTTGGACATTTGTGTTTGTAAAGCTATTTGTTCAATTTGCATAAGGTCTGGGTGTAAACTATAAGGTATTATTACATGTACCAGTCAAAAGTTTGGACACACTTTGTGTAGCTGCATTCACTGCATTGGACGAGAAGATGTGTAAACTGTTAACTGTTACTTGAGTTTATTATCAACCGATTTCCTTCACTCCATGTAACAGCACGAATTCAATAGTGGCTTTCCTTGAACTCAGTGAAGTAGTCTGAGTTACTTCACATCCACAACAGCAACAGCGGCAATGTTTGAAAGGAGCAAAGGAAGGGAATGTACAGGAAGAGAGAAAATGGTGTGTCAGAGGATTTGGATTCAAAGATAATGTTGATGTTGATTAGAATATTGATTCTGAAAACCCACCTGTTATAAAAGAAGCAGTGGAAAGCCACCCACTCATCGTCATTAGTCATCACCCGCTCCTTACAGCCTACTGCAGTACATGCTGCCACCCATGATTTAGCTCTCCATCCAGTTATGAGGGGGTGGTAAGCGTTTATTATGCAGCACAGTCCCAGTCCCAATGAGATGGCAGAATGTTGCCCGATCGAAACCCCTCACAGGAAGCCGGGTTCATTAATTTTTTCAGCATTTGTTTGTGTCTTTGAGGGCCCCCGCTCGCTGCAGGTTGTGGCGCAGGCTATTTCCCAGAGATCTGCAGAGCGATGTTTGCACTCAGAGGTACAGTATGTGCAGGGCCACCATGTTTTATTTATTGTATTTTTCTCTGTTGTTTTTAATTTGATAATAGTCAGGTTAAATGGTGTTTATTCACGCCACAGCCAGCAGTATGCAGGGTGTCTCCATGTTTAGTGTCTGACCTTTAACTCGCCTCATTTGCAAAATGACCTGCCTTTTGCTCATCACACACAAACCAACCCTTTGTGCCAGTATTTCCACCTGTATATACGTCTTTAGTTTGTGAGCTCTCATCACAGCATTACACACACAACTCTCTGGTCCTAGACATTTAGATTTATAACCTAATGAGCGCAAACGTAACTGCACGTGCACTGATGCACCACATGCTCATTTTTCGCACATATAAGCCAAGGGCTGTGTTAGACCTATTAGCATTAGCGTGTACATACAGGTGAAACTCGGAAAATTTGAATATCGTGCAAAAGTTAATTTCAGTAATTCGACTTAACCGTCTACCAGGACATTTTAGAGCACTTCATGCTTCCTTCAGCAGACAAGCTTTATGGAAATGCTGACTTCATTTTCCAGCAGGACTTGGCACTTGCCCACACTGCCAAAACATTTCTGGGATTTTGAATTTGGGGTTTTCATAAGCTTTATTATATATTATATCAAGGCTTGAAATATCTTACTTTGCTTGTAATGAGTCTATAATAATATATTAGTTTCACCTTTTAAGTTGAATTACTGAAATAAATGAACTTTTGCACAATATTCTAATTTTTCGAGTTTCACCTGTACTTGCACCCTGTACATCCTTTGGCTGGCAGACAGCTGCCTCCATGGAAGTGCAGGACCGTGTGCTCAACTGCACGTGAAAGAGGACGACTCACACTTTGCGTCCGCCTGAACGGTGATCCGAGTTTTTTAATCACCACGTCAACCACTTATCATATTGTGAATCAATTCTGGTTTTACACATGAATGAAACATATCATCCTCATCCATCAGTGTACATTTGAAAACGTGACGGAGAGGTGAATACATTTGTTTTCAAGCTGATAGTTTTGGTCACCACTCATCTGTATGGATTTTTACTCAGCATCATCAATCAAGGCATTCATAATGGATGCTGTCTGCTGGCACATATTTCCCCAGAGGGAATTATCGCCCCAAGTTTGGGTCAAGCAGAGATTTGATCTATTGTCATCGGGTAGATGAATGGGTGTTTCCTCTGCAGTTACTGTGCTTTATGGACGCAAAAAAATAAAGAACAAAGGTAAAGGTGGATTAGAGATCCAGATAAGTCTGAAATAGTCTGACGTCAACTTTTAAAATATTCACAGCCATTCTCCATCACCCCTTTGCCCTGCTTGCTTGTTCAAGAAAGCACTGAAATGAAATCAATACTGGTGGCAAAGCTGGCCTCTGCCAGGCATCATTTAATATTTATACAAATGAAGTTTCACAACCTCAAATGGTCCTCAAAGAAGACCCAGCCGTTGTGTTGAGAGGTCCATGAAGTCCATGACTCTAAGGGGGAGGGAGGGGGGGGTTGTGTAAAGAAGAGCAAATAAGTAGGTGTTGGCATCATGAGGCCTTACCTCACCCACTGCAGTCAGTTGCACCCACATGATATGTGACACAGCAATTGTCTGCTCTTAAAGGACATTGCCTTTGATACCATTAATATTAAACGGAATGTAAATCCCGCTTGACAATTTAAAGCTATCATCCCACCCCAAAATGCCTCCCCTTAAAAAAACAGCACCATTGGTGTATTGTTACTTGTGCACTAAATGCATTTGCATCCCATCTATTCGTTTAGTTCTTCGGCAGAGAACTTGTTACCAGCCATAAAAACATGAAAGTACGTCGCGGGTATATTGCTCACCCTGCACCTTTATTTTTCATCCTGCGTGGGCTTAATTTGACGTTGCTTGGATGGTAATTGCTGAAAAAGGGTCCCTTTACTATCACAGACCACAGAGGGTAGTTTCTGATTAAAAAACATCATTCAGCGCAATGATGCATCATGGGTGTGTGAAGACAGACTGTTTGGAAATAATTGAAGGCAGAAAGTCACGCTAGAGTTTTGGAAACTGATTTATGAATTCCATGTTGAAAGTGATTAGGACATTTTGAGTATTTCAGATTTTCTTTCAAGTACATGTCATGTCTCCCATTGAATTTATATAATTATACTGCATGGTTTTCAGCCTCTTAAGGATTTTTAAGAAGGTAATAGTTTGAATTTAGTTCACTCAAGTGCAAACACTTGATTTCCCAGCATATCGTTCATATTAAGAAGTATGATTAGTCTGTGATGGAATTTTACCTGAGAGAAATCCTTTAAGCTGTGAAAGGAAGCAAAGTAATTTGAAATTTATATGCGGTGGCTCACTTTGCAGGTCCCTCGGGGATTTGACAATCTGTGATTACAATAACTAACACAAATGTACAAAGAATGTACACAAATGTTATTTCAGAGGGTGCAATATTATCCAAAGACTGCAGTATATGTCTTAAGGCTTAAAATAGTGTGAAAGTGCTTGTCCATTCAATCATTAGTTGCCTTTTTGAATGGATGGATGGACAATATTTTAGTTTGAAACCCCTAATAATGAGCCTTTTTCAAATGGAATTGATGCAAGACATTTCTACTACATTTCTTTTCAGACAGATTGGACTTCTTCTGCACTCTGTATCGTTCAGTTTCCACCATTTTAGAACTCACCGAACAACCTCTAACCCAACCCACTCTTACCTGTGGTTATCCGTGGTTGCATAATGTCCAAAGAACACCTGAACACCAACTGCACATGCAATGCTGTTGATAACGTTTAAAATAACGTTTTACTCTTGATGTAACTAATTATGTGAAGATTGTCAGTGATTTCTTAAACATTTTTATTCCCGCTGACTTACAAGTTGTAAACATTATCTTAATTTATCGCAAAATAACACAAAAATGATTCAGATTGATGCATTGAATTTCCTTTCCAGAAAAGCCGCCGCATATTCAGTATTATGATGTTCCCTTAGCTTGGAGGTTGGCAGAGCGGGGTGCAGGGTAAAATGCAGCCACAGTATGAGAATATGCACACTAGAGAGCAGCCTGTTCCCTCTTTCCGCAGTAGCTGTGATTCTCCATCTCCCTCTGACTTCCCGTCTTCTCCCAAAACATACTGTTCATGTCAAAGAGCCCCGGAAACACAACATCTGTCAGTGCACTAATTTACAGAATGAACACCAGAGGAAGAAGGATATATATATATATATATCTATATATAGATATATTTCTATATATATAGATGTATATATACACACCTCAAAATGACCTTGTATTCAACAAACATTTTACATCACATGAAAACACAGTGAAAAAACATTGTATGTGCAAATCTTCCTTTGAGCTGCTGGATAATTTATTCAATGATTCTGATACAATTTTACATTGTATTTTAATTTTCAGTTTGCATGGTTTAGATGATTGTGTCCTTTAGTTGTGTGCTTGATTCAGTGGAAGGACGCATCGCTCCTCTGTGAAATCCAGACAATGAGAGGCAATAAGAGGCATAGCTTTAGATCTTTGACACTCTGCTTGGATGGTGCACGGATAGTGATGTAATGATATGGTAATACGCCTGCCGATGAAATGTGATAGATCACTTGAACCTATTCTCAGATAGGCAATGTGGAAAATAAACTGCACTGATAGCGAGCCAACACATTGAATGATAAAACAACAAATATGGAAGATAAAACAAAGAGATCTAACGGACCATGGGTGGTACATTGGAGATGAGTTGCAGATATCCCTCTGCTCGCCTTTTTTCCGTATTTATTCTTTTTTTTTTGGTTCGATACACTGAAGAGACATATCCCTCTTGTCATTAGCCTATAGACAGCGTCGATGGTCATCCATTGTTTCTGACAGGCGTGTCACATACAAATGATTTTACTGTGAATAGCAGTTCATTTATTTCAACATTTTTTGTAGTTTACAAAAGAAATAGATTATCTTTTATAACGTTCTATCCACACGCGCCGTTCTTTTTTAACATATTTTACACAGACTTGTATTTTACATTTCAATCCAACTTAAACATGTTTTTTATATATATTTTAAATGCTTGTCAAATATTGTATTTGTCATAATACAAATGTTTTTTTTCTTTTGTATTTTTTTTATCTTATGAGTGTCCCCAGTTTTCTTTTTACACAATAATTAAATGTCCTGACGTAGAAAGACGCATTAAAGCTCTAATATCCACCCATGAGAGAAAAGTCTCAGTGCCCACGATGTATTCCTCTCCGGGTTACTGTAGAACATCAACAGGTCTTAGAGTCCGGTGGCCATGATGCCCTGTGGCCTCACATATACAGTAGATAGCAGAAGCACTAAATCCACTGCAAAATAGTCAGCCGCACGAAGCACACTCCTCCAAATCACAGTGAGATGCTGTGTAAAAAGAGTCACAAAAGATCCATGTATTCCTTCTTCCCTCCCCCTTGTATCCAAAAGGGGATTTACTGTATTTCCAGAAAAATCACAGGTTAAGACTTATTCACAAATCGCAGTCACACCTCACATTCCCGAGAAGGTTGCTGTTGGCAAGTGCAAGAGCCATATTCATTGATGATGACCAGAGCTCCCTCAATGTGGTTAGGTTTGTAGTCGACATAGTACTCCGGAGTAGAAATCGCAGCCATCTGCTGCATGCTTTGCTTCTGCTTCTGCTTACGGCGCTGACTGCTGAAGCACTGCCTCAGTTGTCGTATTCCTGCTGGAAAGCACTTCCATGCCACGTACAGCATCAGCACAATGATGAGAAAGGAAAAAATGAGTGCCATGGTGCCAGTCACCACCTTGTGGATCTGCATGGTGTTCTCCAGGTCATCGTGGCCCACTGTGACGGTGAAAGAACTGGTTACCACCTCGCCACCCTCGCCCTCGTACGGGTTCGGGGTGAACGGGCCGAGGAAAACCGAGCCGCCCTGGGGCCGGTCCCTCGTGGAGGCGTACAGGCCCGCTGTAGTGGCCTCCATCGGGGGATCCTCACATAGCTGAAAAGCATACACGGCATCCAACACGTCCTCGCCCTGCGCCGTGTCGGGGCTTGAACACAGCAGGGTGTTGTCACGCTGGCCTCGGAAGGCACTGAGCCAAGAGGCCAGGGCGCACACGTTGCGACTGCACTCCCACTCGTTCCCTGCCAGGGTTACGCTCTCCAGAGAGGACCATGAATCCAGGATGCGCTGGTCCACAGAGGTCAACCGATTGGAATCCAGCATCAGCACCTTGAGGTTGGGTGCGCTCTCAAAAACATGTGGTTCCATGGACTCTATTTCGTTGGCTGACAGGTCGACCTTCTCTAAAAAATGCCATGTCCATTCCAGGGTGTTGACGACGACAGTGGCGCGGTTGTTGTGCATGTAAAGTGTACGTAAGGAGATGAGGCGGGGGAAGTGGGCGAGGTTCACTTTAACCAGCTCGTTGTGCTCAAGATGCAACTCAGTCAACTTGAAGAGGCCGGCGAAGGAGTTTCTCGCCAGGCTCTGCAGTTGGTTGTATCCCAAGTCCAGAAACTGCATGCTCCGGCAATCCTGAAAAATCCGCACTGGCACAAATTTCAAAACATTGTAGCGCAAATGCAAATTGGTGAGCTTTCTAAGGCCGTGGAACAGATCAGGCTCTAGTGCTTGCAGCCTGTTGTACGAGAGGTCCAGGATACGCAGGTTGGGGAGGGGCCTAAAGGTGCCATTTGGCAGACTGTCAATCCGGTTGCTGCTGAGGTCCAACTCCTTGACCCGTCTTAGCCTGTCAAAAGCACCCTCCTCTACAATGTCAATGTTGTTGTGATCTAGATAGAGCCAGGTGAGCTGTGACAGACTGACCAGTTGGCCTTCACGCAGCTCGGTTAGGTTGTTCTCTCTCATGGACAGGCCCATGGCACTGCTCAGATTGCGGGGAATGTCTGTGAGGTTGAGCCCCTCGCAGTACAGCAGCTTGCTGTCGCAGCGGCACAGCCTTGGACAAACCCCCTCTACCGAGGGAACCGTTTTGAGAAAAATCCCCAACAAACACAGTATCAACCCAGGGGGCTTTTTCAGTGGCCACTTTAAGTACAGTCCAATTAGAAGGAAATCCATTAGCATAAGTATCCAGAGATGACTCTGAGAAAATGTCCATTGAACCACTCTGGATATTGTTTTCGCAGCAATCACATCATATTCAATGAGTGTAAGAATATTTCTTGCAATTTTGTATTCTATCTGAAGACACTGGTATTGCACTTCGTTTACTTTGAAAACCAAAGGAATCTTTGTCCAAAATGCAAAAGGATAGAGGGCACGTCTCCTCGCTAGTGCCAGAAATCAAGCAGTGGGTGGAGAGTAGAGGGGATGGAAAAAATAAAATTGTCCTCATTGATCTTATTTGAAAAGATTCCTACTCACCCCTATCCAAAAGCTGACAATCTCCATTCAGCGGCTCGCTTTGTGCCCCGACACTAATTATGTGTGAATCTAAAAAAGACCCCACTGTGGTACAAATTTCTCCCCCCTCCCTCCTGCTCCCTCCCTTTTCTCTTTTCAGTGGACACCAGATCCTTGGCAGGCTTACAATGTCTTAGTTCTCCTCAAAGGAAAGAGCCAAAAAGAGAAGGAATCCAAGTAGCTTTCAGCTAGATGGTAGGAAGTGCAAGTTCCCCTGTCTGCATACATGAGCTCTGTCTCTTTTGCTCCTCCGCAGTCCTCTGCTGCAATGATCAGAGGGAAGAAGAGACAACCACAGAAAGAAAAAAAAAAGAGAAAGGGACCAAGGAAAAATCTTTTCAAACGTCTCGCTCGTTTCTCCTCCCCTTCCCGCTTAAGTTTCAGCAGATCTGTCAACACGTATCACCGTCCATCCGTAGAAGCGATCACTCACTTGTACGGTTTAAATCCATTCGAGCGGCTGACCGTGCTTTCAGTGACCAATGCAAAAAAAAAAAGAAGAGAAAAGGATTGAAAGAGGTGAACCATGTTCACGGTTTATCTTGTGTAACAGTATCCCTCGTCCCCTCAGCGGCTCGTCTTGGGTTGTTTTTTTTTTTTTTAAGTCGCACGCATCACCCTGTGGCTCCCAGTTTTTTCGCTCGCCTCCCGTGCTCTCTCTCTCTCTCTCTCTCTTTCTCCCGGTGTTTTCTCGGCCGGCAGGGAGAGGCTGTTTGAGACTGGCGCTGGCAGGCAGGCAGGCAGGCAGGCACGGTGAACGTGGTAAAGCAAAGGAGTCAACACAATCCCTTGCAGCAGAGCGGCACACTGACAGCGCATGCAGGAGCACCTTCTGTTCACTGAGTGTCGTAAGCCACTCACAATTCAGAGTGCCCGCTCCCTTTCCCTCACTCTCTTGCTCTCTTTCCCTTGATCGCTCACTGGCTTTTTCATGCTGCTGCTCCCCTCCTCTTCCCTCCTCGCCTTTTCTCTTGCTGTTTTTTTTTCCCTGTGTCGAAGACATTTACATATTCAGAAAGGGATGGGCTTAAACCAGGAGCTTTAATGACCCTCTCTCTCTCTCTCTCTCTCTCTCTCTCTCTCTCTCTCTCTCTCTCTCTCTCTCTCTCTCGCTATCCCTTCCTCCGTCACTGACTGTAATGAATTGGGCCATATAACGTCTGGCTGTTTTGACGTTGGTATGAGAAAGCAGTTTTTCTGATTTCGGAGTTGCAGGAACCATTCATCCGATGAACAAAAGGTGGTCATGTATCTGTTTCACCAATAACACAAAGAATAATTTGCATGTATATTAAAAATCCAATGATTTCACATATTGAAAAATATAAATCATGACCAAAACCATTTTCACACAACGCGCAAAAGAAACTCATTTTAGTAATGTTAATATGATTCAAATACATTTGATGTCTTTGGAATGTAAGTTTTTTTGTTTTAAAAAATCCACTCATGTCTATTGATGGAAAGTGCTGGAATATTTTGAGTCAAGACTGGAGGAGGACATTTATTTATCAGAGTTCTATGGCCAAGCTTGTAATGCCACTGTCAACTACGGCTAAGCTACTCATTCTCAATACAGATGTACAGCTTGCCACCTAATATTAGCATTAGGGTATATTGTTGTTGTTTTGAGGTCTGCTCTCTGTTTCCTTGAATAGCTTCTAGTCTCATCTTTGTTTTCCTTTTAATTTGATAAAAAAACAATCAGCCTTGACAGCCCCTTGCGTTCCTCATATTATGTTTTTTGTCTTTGAGGTCAATGTGTATTTAGTGACAGATGCTTTGACATTAGGCCACCTCGTTAATCTGGTTGTTTTTTTTTTTTGTTTTTCTGAGAGAATTTAGAACGAACAAATCTTAACACAAAGAGACTCAAAGAATTGTTTACACAACTGGCTTAACATAAGAACCCGATGCACCGCTCCCTCCGCTTCTGAACTGAGGTTTTGTATAACTCAGGTTACACTTATAACATACACTCACCGGCCACTTTATTAGGTACACCTGTCCAACTGCTCGTTAACACTTAATTTCTAAGCAGCCAATCACATGGCGGCAACTCAGTGCATTTAGGCATGTAGACATTGTCAAGACAATCTCCTGCAGTTCAAACCGAGCATCAGTATGGGGAAGAAAGGTGATTTGAGTGACTTTGAACGTGGCATGATTGTTGGTGCCAGAAGGGCTGGTCTGAGTATTTCAGAAACTGCTAATCTACTGGGATTTTCACGCACAACCATCTCTAGGGTTTACAGAGAATGGTCCGAAAAAGAAAAAACATCCAGTGAGCGGCAGTTCTGTGGGCGGAAATGCCTTGTTGATGCCAGAGGTCAGAGGAGAATGGCCAGACTGGTTCGAGCTGATAGAAGGGCAACAGTGACTCAAATAACCACCCGTTACAACCAAGGTGGGCATAAGAGCATCTCTGAACGCACAGTACGTCGAACTTTGAGGCAGATGGGCTACAGCAGCAGAAGACCACACCGGGTGCCACTCCTTTCAGCTAAGAACAGGAAACTGAGGCTACAATTTGCACAAGCTCATCGAAATTGGACAATAGAAGATTGGAAAAACGTTGCCTGGTCTGATGAGTCTCGATTTCTGCTGCGACATTCGGATGGTAGGGTCAGAATTTGGCGTCTACAACATGAAAGCATGGATCCATCCTGCCTTGTATCAACGGTTCAGGCTGGTGGTGGTGGTGTCATGGTGTGGGGAATATTTTCTTGGCACTCTTTGGGCCCCTTGGTACCAATTGAGCATCATTGCAACGCCACAGCCTACCTGAGTATTGTTGCTGACCATGTCCATCCCTTTATAACCACAATGTACCCAACTTCTGATGGCTACTTTCAGCAGGATAATGCGCCATGTCATAAAGCTGGAATCATCTCAGACTGGTTTCTTGAACATGACAATGAGTTCGCTGTACTCAAATGGCCTCCACAATCACCAGATCTGAATCCAATAGAGCATCTTTGGGATGTGGTGGAACGGGAGATTCGCATCATGGATGTGCAGCCGACAAATCTGCGGCAACTGTGTGATGCCATCATGTCAATATGGACCAAACTCCCTGAGGAATGCTTCCAGCACCTTGTTGAATCTATGCCACAAAGAATTGAGGCAGTTCTGAAGGCAAAAGGGGGTACAACCCGTTACTAGCAGGGGGTACCTAATAAAGTGGCCGGTGAGTGTATGTTCACCGTGTCATGACTCTGTTGTTGTGTTTATTGTAATATAAGGGGTTTTGTTGGACGGGTAGTATCCTAAGAGCATGTACTATGCGAGAGGTCACTAACTGCCGGACCGTGGTCCCGATATCGTCACGATATCGTCTTCATACGGTTGACAGAAATTACAAATAAAAAGATGGTAGGAAGAAAAGAGACAGCAAAATTGGTGAAAAAGACGAGTGAGACAGAAAGCGAGCGAAAGGGACGGGTGAGAAAAATGGACAGCGTAAGCATTTAATCCACAATGGACAGACTCGTTTCTCTTCATACTTCCCACTGCAGCACTAAACCAGTGTCTCAAATGCTCAGGACCCCGTTATCCCCCCCATCATGAGGCGCAATGAGCTCCTCCAGGAGGACAACGGCCCTGATGCATTCAGGTACAGGTATATGTTTGCAAGAGAAAAACACATCAAGCACTAAATAAAGATGAGTACCTTTCAGAATGCTTTGTGGAAGATTAGATGATATTGTGTCAGAAAAATAATCCCCATCCAGTGCATTACTGTAACATAACAATATCCCCTTCCAACTCTCTTACACTACCAATATCATAAGCTGTTTATCTAACTGAGCACTATTTGAAACGAGAAGGAACAGGGGCTGATATCCAGTGTGTGAGTGTATATATATATATATATATATATGTATATATATATATATATTGTTTGTTGTTGACTACGTTTGCAGATATGTTATTGGATTTCAAGAACAACCATGTGCCGGTTGTCAGATGGTAATTTGCTTGTTGCACAACGCTCTCTTGAGCGGCACATCAGACAGTTTGTATTTGCGAGCCAATTTTACAGATAAACCACATTTACCTAACAGCCTTGTACTTTCTTCTGACCCTTTTTTTCTGGCACTCAACCGATTATTCTTAAATGCTGCATTCATCACCAGGAGGGGACTTCAAAAAATATTTCATGTTCATATAACAGTGGAAGAACTGATAGCCTATAGGATGAACTGACTGGATGTTGGTGGTTTATGGTCAAAGTTGAAGTTCACTGTGACCTAAAGTTGGCTCGTTCTTTTGATAATGTATTAATCAAATGTGTTACCTAAGACTCTGGCTTTCTCCAGATCCAGGTCCAACCATTAACAAAAGTATTCAACAACTTGTCCTTCACGTGATCTGGTCATCTTGAAGTTGCACACCTCTCTGCCTCGCCTTGGCTATGCTGCCTGCTATAATAGATGACTACACCATCAGCTAATGACTTGGTGCACTATAATGACTTGACACAGCGAACAGAAGATGAGAGTACCCGGACCATCAGTTTAAGACTTTAAGAGCGTTGGCTCTCTGCTTTGAAGTTAAAGTCAGCACAAGTGCGAGTGGAAGTGAGTGTCTGTGTATTTGTGGGTGAAGCACACATGCCTACTAAAACACTCACATGGATACAGTCATATGAACAGATTCAGCAATATGTCAGATTGATGGATGATGAGGATACGGATGTATTTGTTATTGAGTTACATTTGAGTCTTCTCTTTTTCTGTTAGCTTTCAGGCCAGGGTTTGAAGGTAACTACATTTGTCCATTGTAGAACACCTTCCTTCTCCATGAAAGTCCAAAGTTTGAAGTAAAAACTGTTCCAATAAAAAGCAAACTTGTCTATAGCTGATAGAGTTGTGGTGCAGTCAAATGAACTAAAGGTACCGAATTGTCTAGGCACATATACCACATGTACACTTACAAACAAAACAATAGACACTAATAAAGAGAAACATTGGTCCTCTTTGACATTCCATCCGGCCATTCCTTTCATTGTTTTAGAGGTAAAAAAGACACTTGATTTGATGACATGTTCAAGACGCACAGTCATGGATCAATACAGTTCAGTGTAGTTTTGGATTTGCTGTGTTTGTTAGAATATGTGTTTTTTTTTCATTTAAATTCAAATATGTAAAAAATTTAAATAGATTATATGGTATTTTGTATAGGCTTGGAAATGTTTTTTGATACAATGGTTGCACAATTAATTGATTTGAAGAATTCAAAAATAATCAAATTATTAGGATCTCTGACTTCTACCCCATTATTCAAATACTTGAAGATCCTGAGATCAGAGAATGCGTGACTGTGTGAGCCCAAACAAAAGAAAGAAGATGATGACTAATTGGCTCGCTGCAGAGATAATTGTGATGGGCAGCTGAGAAAGGATTCTGGTGGAGGGTCGGTGCAAACACTTCTGCTGTAGAGAGGCTGCAAGCGGTATGGTGTGGAACAGCAAGACATGATTCTGCATCTGTAATTGAGTGCGCCCTCCAGCAGATGGAGGTTTCTCTCGGGCTAAAAAGGGTCAAAAGTGGACGCACAGTTAACATTGCGCTTACTCCTTTCAGTTTTAGTGCTTGCTTTCCATTTCCTTTGGTACTTTAGATGACAAAATCCCATTATACAAACATAAGCAGCTTTTTAGTGTGCAGGTAAAGTACTCAACGATCAATTGAGATAGCGATAGGAATTTTAAATGGCCACCGTTCAGTGTTTCCTTCACAGTACACAGCAGAGTTTTTTGGAATTTAGAAAATGCTATACTGCAACAAATGCAACTGTGGTAAACCATACAGGAAAACATACCATTATAATGTTGTCTGCAGCGTCTGACTGAGGGGACGTGACCACCAGAATTGGTTTCAACTCACTGAAGCACGCTGTATGTGGTACAAAGTTTGCTTCGATAAACACAGTCGACTGCTCCAACAGAAAACTGAGAATAGCATCCTCGTGATTGCACCATCTTAGACACTTCAGCAGGTGGATGGAGGGTCTGCTTGATGTATGGATAGAGGATTTATGGAGCCAGATGGATGGCAAGCTTTCCACGGTGATGGGATCATTAGGATACTGCATTTACCAAAATGGGGGGAAAAAAATAACCCAGAATCTGTTTTCCAAAGGCCAATACAAACAAGGTGGAGGAAATGCGTCTCGTGGTTTTTGGTAGAAGACAAATCTTCTCATTTTCACGGGCAGCTGAGTTCTGGATGTCGATGCCGTCGCAGTCGTCAGGTGGAGAGGTGATGAAGGCGTGCAGGAGTGTTTCAGCTGCTGAAGAGGTGAGGGTGGCGTGTACACGGGCGTTGTTTTTCAAGATGAAAGGAGGTGGGTTTGATGGGCTTGACGTGGCGTTCAAAGGAGAGGGTGGGATCAAAGATGACACCATCCATACGGCTACTGCCGGTTTAGATGTCCCCGGCTTTCGGTAATGGTAAAATGAATAAATGACAGAGAGTATGAGTAAATATAGTAATATCGATGTGTAAAATTATTAGTTATTCATGCTACTGGCGAAGAAATAAATCATTATAACCCACAACAAAAAGCCTTCAAATTGTGTTAAATTGTGTGTTGTAGTAAAATCACTGGGTTTGGCAAGGTTTGTCTGCGAGAAATGGAACTTTTATCAGCGTCTTCCTCTTCTTCCTCAGTTTTATAAGTGCATATTGTAGCCACGACTGATGTTTCGAACAATGTGAATTATTCATATATTTGTTTTGGAGTTTGTTCTGGGTCGTGACCCTCGTGTGGAACTTGTGGTTTTCGCAGTGTATAAGAATGAATGCAGTTGCATCTAGTTTACAACACATTTGCCCTGTAAAGCATAAGTTATTGTTACAGCTAGAACGGCATATGACATATCAACACCATTAAATACACGGCGCTCCTTCTCACAGACAATCAACGCAGCAGGTCCCTCATCATCTCCTCGTAATGTCCACAGGGGCATCAGACGAGGTGAGCTCATGAGGTGGCCATTAAAAGTTATCACCAGCAATTTTTTTGACGTCGAAGGGCGCAGACCTCGTAGTAAAGACGGTTCAACTTTGAAACAGTGTTTTGCTCCATTCATCTCTGCTAGCGTGACATTTTTGGAATACTATTAGGCAATGCTGCTGTAAACGTGCTGTCAATGTAGGCTTCGATAACTGACACACTATGTCTTGCTTTTACCTTAGACCTTGATTAATGTTCTCTGAAAAACGACACTCCAAGCAAACTTAATTCAACCGATCAATATATATATATTTATATATACTATATGTTTTAACCTTTTTTTCATAACCTTTACATTCTCGGTCTATCGTTTTTTGGCTTCATAGACGACCTGCTTGTGTGCTTGTGAGTTGTGACTCCACCGTGTTTGCCAAAGGAACTTTGTTGTGCCGTCGGATGACACAGAAACCCCACTGAGAGTCACCAAAAGCCCACCTCTCTGGAGCAGCATGACCCCCACTTGTGATGACCCAGACTACCCGGGCATATTGCCTCATTCAGAGCAAAAAAGAAAGCCTTACATCCTTCACGTGTCCACTATCCTCTCTCATGTTGGGATGAAGCGGACCAAAAATCCAGAAAGCAGATGTGTCTCTGATGCAAAAGGCTGAAACACTTGTAACGTTGCCCTGAAATTACTTTTAAATTTATCCCTTGTGCCCTTTTTGCAAGGTACGGTAAGAAACGAGAGCTGGGAGCTCAGAATGAAAAGCTATGGGAGAGCAGTACAAGGACGGATGAACCTTGTAGCACACAGGAGGGCCGTTTCACATTAGACGCACTAAACATCCTGGAACTTGTAATGAAATTAGATGAATTGTGTTGTATGCAATTACAGCATTATTTGTAAGCAACCCAAACACATAAATTATGCCCCAGACACTGTTATTTTGCCTTCCTTTAAACAATGATTGATTCAGCCAGTAATTTAGCTCCCAAGTTGGCATCACTCTGTCAGTCAGCCACAAAGCACACACAAAAGGACCCTACTATCAACTGCTGATTATTATATAAATAAACTGGGACGTTGCGTTTTTCTTTACAGGCATTTATATATAGAAATCGATGCAAAAAATGTCCAGACATTAGCCAGCAGCATTAAATACTGTTCATGTCAAGACATGTAATATTTTGAAAAATTCTGTGAAGAGAAATGGTCTCGCATGAAGGCCGATGGCAAGTACCAGGCCGGATGTTGGAAAAAATGACGACGTGGAAGTGGCATCACATCCTAAATATGACTTTTGACTGTGTAGTGATCGTTACAACACAAATCCTTTGATTCCACACAATGACAAACACATAACGTACACATCCATGCAATGTGTTTTCAACAAATTGATGTTTTTTTGTTCCAGATGTCGGAAAATTACATCTCATTGATTTTACCAAATTAAACATAATGTTAATTAGTGACTAAGTCATATCTTGAAATCCGACTTAATATCCAACTTTATTTCTCATCAATCAGCATCTCTTAAATGTTAACGGCTTGTCTCAACCATCGCCTGCTATCATGTATGAAATGTAACATAATAGATTACAAGTTTCCCTATCATCTTTCACATTTGATAAACCAGGGCCTTGGTGAGCTTATTTCTCCTCCATTGCACCAACAAGCAGCCAACATGAATTATGAAATGATATCATGACACTTTGTGTAGGTTCCCCAACAGATTCCCACGTCGCTCACTATTACCTTGCACGAGAAGGGAGTGCCTCGAGCACCACGTCCGCCAGACCTGAGGCCAAGAGAGCAGAAATGCAGTCGTTGTCACTGAGTTGTGTCCGAGGGAAATGCACTTGTTGTATTAATGGGATGCGCCACGAGGTGTAACAGTGAGGCCCTCCCGTGTGTTTTAATTGGTTGTGGGTGACAGTGATGTCAGCCTCTGGCTACACAAACAACATGTTGTTGGACAAATGCATTGCTGCTATTTCTCTCTCTCTCTCTCTTGTTCGGTCTCTTGAGGAGAATTGTTGATTAGAATTGAAAAAGATGAAGTTCAGACCTCACTCTTTACTCCATTCATGTTGTAGATTAAACATTTAAACCCTCTATACGGTGAAATCATTCGTAAACTAAATGCCTTGGAAAGTGAACACAGTGACACACGAGGCTACATTTCATGTGTTGTTGTTTGTCTGCACACAGTAACATGACTGCACACGACACATACGTTGGTGCATTATTAGTATTATTTCAGTTTGTTACAAGTGTAGAGCACAACTATCAGGGAAATACACACCTCAAATTCATTACAGGGTAGAAATGACTCCTGTGTTTGCAGTGGGTATCAGGTACCTCATCATAATGTCTTGAGGGGTTGTTTGTGTCCATGGTACCAGTGGGTGTGCATATGCCTTTTACAAATCAGGCTTTGGAATTTACATCTCACTGGAATGCCTTCAGGGTGTGTCCGTGGCCGTGGCCAGTCTGTCATGGTTGTCGGCAGGTGGTGTTTGTCTTCTACGCATATGGAGCAAATGATACCAGTGCTGTTTTTTTTTGTTAAAGTCAAATTTAGCTTGCATGCTGATGGAATTTTACTTTTTACTCCCCTGCTCGGTCATCATTAAACATGCACATACATTACAGATGTCACGTTTTAGTGTCCCCAATTTGAACACATTTAGGGAACCATCGCATGAAACTGACGATACAATCCAAAGTGTAAGTTTGTGTAAAGTAAACATAGCATATGATCCCTCCTTTCAATGTGATGTGATGTCGCATCGCCAAACCCTGCACGGCAAAAAAAAACCACAACTGTTAACACATCATAAGCCCACTTGATTTAAAACTGCATCCTAAATGCAGCGTATTGTCTCTGGCAGCAGACAAGGGCAGCTAATTCCTCTGCCTGCTCCTCTGTGCATGTGTGTGTATCTGTGTGAGTTTGGCTCACTGTGTAACCGCTTTGAAATCATTTGCCATCATTTACTCGCTCCACCCTAGTCATTCCAAAGCAAGAAATATTGAGCTCAATCAAAACACCTTTTAATACAAGTTCATCAACTGGTTGACAAGGTACCCGCGACCCAAACAAAACATGATAGCTAGCTAAAGAGCCTTGAATTCAGATGATATATCTCACCATGCAGCCTCTGTTTGTTGTCATCACTGCACAATTCCAATGACCCGTCTGACGCTGTGGCCACATTTGACACGTTCAGCCACTCCACTGCCCAGCTATTCCTTAGTTATAATGTGCATTGCATCATTTCCGGGGTCACAATGGTTGTTTTACATCTTCAAATAAACTAAAATCTATTGCCATCACTCTATGAGAGTAGTTAAGGACGGGGGCTAGTTAACAACATTATTCATCATGTCATTCTTGTATCGGCTACTGTCAATTCAGTTGCTCACCTACACACGGAGCCTAGTGGACCAGATGGGCCATGCATAATTAAGACGATAACGCTCAGCAGGTACCTGACCCTGTCAAGGCCTTGAAAATAAGGCCGGCCAGCCCGGGGGCACACTTCACCCCCCTTGTGATCCCCACTAGTTCTTCTTATTCTGCTCCTGGACTAACCTAGCCGTTATTACCACACAGTGGTATTAAAATAGATGGCCATGTCTTCAGGCACAGAATTTTCATTAAAAAGTTTTAACTCGCATGTACTCTTGGCTCCGTTGTATTTGTCATTAATTTTTCATTTATATTTCTGGATTAAAAAGCCATTATTTTGCTACAAATGTAATGTACACATATTCGACATTCAGTGTCTATCAGTTGAATTATTTCTCATTGCCGGTATATTTGCTTGAAGATCACTGACACAAAGTTTAATGATTTTTATTCAGGAAGTGTATACAGTGACGGGAACACTTTTACAATTAATGATATCCAAAAACGACACCAACTTAAAATGACAATTGTACCAGACACGGTACCAAACAAAAATAAATTAGCATAACAAAGGCATTCACTGAGGTATTCAAGGCCTATTGTTGGTGATTGTGTTCATTTAATCGTGTACACCTATTGCAAATGTGTTGCACTTCATAGCACGTCAAGGTTTTACAATATATCATGTAGGTCTTTAAATATATTATGCGGAAATTCAGAGCTTTTTCATTGAAAAAAATTCAAATAACGAGATGCATTCAGTCTTTATGGAGGCACTTGAAATGTCTTTATAGAGCAGAACAGAGGATGGGACTCTGGTAAATCTCGGTAACCATGGCGAGTCTTTTCCTATTTCCACTCCCACATAGTTATATGGAGATTTTGTAGCAGGAGGCATCCCATTTAATAGGCCATGGGTTGCCAAACACACACAAATTAGCATGTGGTATGTAAATAATGGACTGGTGCAGCATGTCCTTGTTTCCACAGCTGAATCAATCCATCAGCCTGCGATCAAATCAGTGCTCATCTATATGCCGTACCACAGTTTAATAAATCAGATCTAGAGAGCGGCATGTGTCTTTCTGAGAGCTTGAATCTGTGCTGTTCTCCAAGACGGTTAAATATTGGTCGGACTCGAACAACGGTGACCATTGTTGTAATTCATTTCATAAGTCAGCTTAAAGAAGAGAATAGATGTCCCTTGAAAAGACATCACTCAGTGAACACCCTAAACACCCACCATGACAGTAAATCCCATCCCCTAATCCATCCTCACGCAGCACACTTACATCATGTTCAGATATTCTGTGGCTTTACTGTTCCTCGAAAACCAAAAGCAGCAGCAACAATGAGTGGGAGACGTAATCAGCCTTTGAAGTTGGTGCAACCTAGATCGCAGCAGAAGTTGACCGTTGACTAGCTTTCTACAGTATGTCTGTGTGGCCACTATGTAGGCGCTATTGTCGCCGTCATTAACACGTTTGTGTTTGATCCCATGCTGGCTACAGTTTGCTGTCAGATTAAAGGGCATTTTGTTCTGTTTCCCAAAACACTCTAATCCCTGATTACAGCAACCTACACGTCACGGCAACGTACCCAGAAGAGTCATCATGATCCCAGTTAACAAAACTGTGCATATCATTCTTTAGGGGTCTTGCTGTCTATGACAACTACAACATTGATAGCACACGCCTGCCAGCTCTGGAAACGGGATCTTTTGACATATTTCTGATTGAACAAATAAACAAAAATACAGAAGTAATCACAAGATTCCCAAAATTTCACTCTTATATTCCAGCGATGTTTTCTGCAATAATGAACTGAAATGCGGTCTGCGTGTATGGAAACATATGTGACATGACAGGTACAGCAATAGATCTTAACAGCAATTCTCATGACAGATTAAATTGATTGACAGACCCTGAGGATTTACACAGTCGAGGGGGTTTAGCATTAACAGACATGTACATGTACTTGAGACTTGCATATTATTGGTTTTACTATTTTGTGTCTATAACCTATCCTATGGAAATGCATTAATTATAAACACGTAATACATATATGATACAATACAGTGAAGAGAAAAGGATGTAAATGGGATTCGGTCTCCTGGTTTTAGGAACCGGTCCTTGAATTGCATTTCCATGTACAGTGTGTTTTCCAATTCTCTAGCCGTGATGCTGCATTTAAGTTACATTGGAGCTTTTTGGCGCTATTTGCAAAAGAAACCCACAGACTGACACGTCATGTTTGTGAACGCATGTGTATTCAAGTGGGTGTGCGATACATCAACGTTTTTCAGCTCCGTGACGGAACAAAAAGTCCATCAATGATACTCAAACTTTCTTCGCACCCCATTGACTCGTTTGTTTTCTCCCCTTCGCCACATTTCTGCAATCACAGATATCACACCACTCTCGTATCTTCTCACCCTCTCTAACCTATTCTCAGCATCTCCCACCCTCGCTTCTCTTCTCTCCTGCTGCCCTTTCTTCAGTCCCTCCCTCGCAAACTACTTGCTATTCAGTTCAGGGAGGCTGCAGGCAGCATTGCTCTAGCTCCCCACACTGCTTCTGCAGGACTAGACGTTCTGCTCTCTCTCTTTCTGTCTGATAACCAGACATTTCCCCATCCTCCTTTCCCTATTCTCCCGACACTATGCAGCTAAAACCATGGCTTACCACACACTTGGTATTTATAAGATTCCACCTTCTCTTCAGGCTACTATTCTGCAGCCCCTGCATGACTCCATGAGGTGCCGTTTCATGTAACCACGTGCATTGGAATTGTTCACGACACACGAACCTCACATTTTCTCACTTTTGACACATTTGACATTGAATGTTTTGTGCTGCCATTTTGAAACCCTTTTAACTCAAATGATGACTTGGATCTCAACTTAAATGTTTAGAAGAAGTGTCATTTTAACCATCTCACTATTATTATTATTATTAAATATTATAACTTGTTTTTTTCAAACTACAGTAAGAATTGAGAATCTTAAACATTCTGTACATCTTTCAGTAATCTTTATTTTATGGACTTCACAGCCCTCTATCACCCTTGTTACATTCCAGGGCTGTTAATCCAAGTTTCGGTCGCTAACAGACGTTTACCTTTCCATAAAAAACAGAAATATAGCTTTTATAGTTTACAGCTTCAGCGGTCTCCGACTAAGGTAGATAATAAAGTGTTTATTCCACTTGCAACCTCCCTCCGAGTGAAAAGACTTTTTACGGTCCGAATGTTCATGAGGCGTCCGTCTGAAAATGTAAACTGGTTGAGATAAAGGTAATTTTGTTCAGTTAAACAAAGGAACATGTAGCAATAGTCCATCTACAATGACTTGTCAACAACTTTTTTTGTCAAATTGCAAACTGTATGTACATATTAGTACAATAGTGTAATATATATTACCAGAGATTTTGTTTAGTTTTAAGCCTAAAAACTAAATGAACCATTTAACCATGCACACAGGCTATTAATCCTTCATTTTGCCTTTGTCCTCGACCAACTGCTCATTTTATCCTTGCGAGGGGCTTGATGATAAGCCATATGCTTCTTCTCATCCACAGCCTACTTGACCACCGCTCCTTACAGCCAGAGACAGGCTTGCAGTCTAAGCATGAGCCAGTGTAATAAGAGGAGTAAGCAAACGGCATCAGCCATTAAGCTGAAGCGACCTAGTGCCAGGAGGCACTTTGGCTCCTCTTCAGGCAGGGCTGTCATGGCTGCATTACCTCTAAGCTACAGGAGACTGCCAGGCTCAAACAGCACTGTTATAGACACTATGGCCAACAATGTGAGGGGAGAAGATACATCAAGCCCTCAAATAAGCAGCCCATGGGAGTGTGCCACACAGGAGCTCAGGATACTCATTCCACTGCAGAATTTAACAAGATTTGAGACTATATACATATATTCAAAGCATCAGAGGTGTCAACTAAGTATAAATACTAAAAATACTAAATTTGGGGTATCTATACTTTACTTGAGTATTTATTTTTCAGATTACTTTTTACTTCTACTCCTTACACTTTCGCGCAAATATCTGCACTTTCTACTTCTTGCATAAAAAAAAGTCACCGTTCAAAAACACACAAAAAAACTATCCGGATAAATCGCGCTGTCGGGATTGCGTGAATTTGATTGTGGTTGGATGAGAAGTGTAAACATTTACCATCCAGACACTTTATTGGTTTATCAGAGTGACGCTGGGTGCGTAACGTGGTGAAGGATCTTTTTCAGGAGCCAGATCGGTGGTCGCGGTACAAGGTGATCTCAGTTGGTATTTAGCGACATGAACCCGCCTCCTCCTCCTCATGCAAAGTCCATGTAACGTTAAATGAGTCTTCATGACCATGGGTCTGCCCTACATGTTTTTACAACTTTATTGATAATCTGGGACAACATAGCGACCTGCAAGCAGCGCAGCGTCTTCAATAAAGTGACGTGTGTCTTAATGCGAGGCTTTAGAAATGAACACTAAGGGATTCTGTATTAGTTCAATATTTTGATAACCGACTGCTCCCCATCATTATGAAAGCGATGCGCCCCCCCCATGAAGAAGTAAACCATGGAGAGACACTGTAGTCTAATCAATGGGAGCAACGTGTGTGTCCTCTGACTCGTGTCATTTAGCCGTCACTGGAACATGTTTAGTTCTATGTTTAAGTCATACAGCATGCGGGTCGATACGTGTGTCCCTCTGTTGTTGTAGCGTCGCCTCTCTGAATGTCGCCATCGTGTTGTAACGGACTGACGGACTGTTTGTTCTTTATGGACATTTTTTTCCCTTTTTACTTTTTTACTTTAAGTAGTTTTAAAACCAGTACTTTTATACTTTAACTTGAGGAAAAAGCTTGAGCTGATACTTCCACTTCTACAAAAGTATTTTCAAAACCTAGTATCTATACTTCTACTTGAGTAATGCATGTGAATACTTTTGACACCTCTGCAAAGCATCATAAACTACGCTTTATAGGTTTCAACTTTGCTGCTAAATAGGCCGGATACGGATTGTTTTTGTCCTTTCCAATGTAGTCACTTGTGTGTACAATATGTGAAAGCTAAAGGATAATGAGATACATGTGGAGTGCACCAGGAGTCACATGGACAAGGATTGAGAGCCACTGCCTTAGGCCATTATCACTTTCATTATACCTCATTAATAAAAAACAAAGTCTCTAGCGCTCGGACCTATATGCATTTCTCTGGAGACATTATATGAACAGAGTCCCACTCACGAGCCTGGCTCCTTGCAGCGTCGGCCCATTTTGAAATGTAGTAGATGACGCAGATGTTAACAAAGACACCAAACATTAAAGGGACTTGAGCGGGTCAGTGAAAAATGATTGAACACTAGCCTGAAGAAGGGGGTGTATTTTATAAGTGGGGATTTTGTCGAGGCTGGAAACGTGAGCACAGGGGGAAAGCATTGACTCGCTTAATGAGATTAGCCAGTGTTTTTGTGACTTTTTCACTCCTTTCAGTTAACAACTCAAGTCTTGTGCGGTGTCTTTGTTTACCTAAATGTCAACTATATATAATCCAACGGTGGCCGCTGCAGCGCAGAGCGGAGCCGTCCGTGTTAAGTGGACTCCGATGCAGGGAAACTGTGCTGCGCTCACAGCGGGGTGCGGCAATGCAGACCAATTCAAATATCAAAGCGTGGTAGTTGAAGGGCACATTCGTGCATAATGTGATTGCACCTTTGCTGCTGTTTGTGCCGAGTAAGGTCTAAAAATGCTTGATGAACGCAACTCTTACGGTCGTCGGTGACTTTACTGCCAATCATGTGAGTATCGTTCTCATAACGTGTTGAGTCATAATTGTTGCAGTGCCTGTGGTATCTGAGGGCATTGAGGTTGAGGAAGGTCCTCATCCTTCTTCTTTATTCTGTCGAGGCCACGTCCCCCATGACGGATCAGTCAGTCAACTTCTGGCGGGTCACGAGGGGGGGGGGGGGATGAGGGGCTGGTCGATGACAGACAGCCATTCACTCTCACCTACAGTCAATTGTCACGAATTAGCCGTATTAGAGGATGTCTTTGCACCGTGCATACTCCAAACCCGCTTAAGTGGTGGGTGGGTTTGAACCCAGGACCTTCCTGCCACCGTGCCCATTTCATCTGAAAAAATATGATTTGAATCTGCAACTGAAATTTAGTTTGAAAATTGAATGTCACTATAAATAAGAATAAGTGAGAAATTAAAATTGATAATTCATCTAAAACATTGAACTTTTAGGTCAAAATTTGGTTGGTTAAGCAAGCATATGAAACAAAAAAAACTAATTGACATCTAGTCTTTCCACTCAGTAAAATATTCAACCAGCTGACTTGTGTCAACAAACACGCATTCCTTGTGTTCTTTGTTGCTGCTCTGGAAGAATCCTCTCCGCCACAGGCGGTTTTCAGAATCATCTAATCCAACTATCTGATAGCCACCGCTGCACCTCTTTAAATTTCACTTAATGAGAACGAGTCAAATTGGCCCATCTAGATGCCCATTATCTCCTGGTAACCTGACCAGAATCTCACCATTATTATCAACCGCCTCCCCAGGGCTCACACATGCACAAACACTTTCTCACCCTCTCGTTATCACTGACTTCCCCTCTAAACTGGCTGCAGACAATGTAACCACATTGGACAGTAATTGTACCTCTCCCTCCTGCCTAATTGAATTGACAAGGAACCGGAATTGATGTAATTTAACACATTGGTCTTGAAAGGCCTTCCCCCATGTTTTCTATTTTCCTTCCACTGATTGAAATGCCTCTTTGATGGATTTGGCATGTTATTGCCTATGAATTACCAGAATAATTTTTCTATTATTTCACTATTGCTATTTGCATTTTTGACATGGAGACATGGAGACATGGTTGAAAAGCGGAATTAATATGACATAATGTGTGAATACAGTCGAATTGTATTTTGCATGGCCTTTTTTGTTAAGTTCGTAGTTTGCTTTGTTGCTGGATACAAGATTTTAGAAATGTATTTACACAATGGTCTGAAATTGCAAGAACAACATGCCTGGATTAACAAATGTAAGAAAGAGAAAGTGATATAATATATATATATATATTATATATATATATATTACTATATTACTTAGGAATACTTAAAATATCAATCTACAAACACACGATACACCTCTTTATTCAACTCATTCAACAATTGAGAAACAACCGAGAGAAAGCGAGACTTGAAAATATCCAACTGAAAAACAGGGCAGTGTTCTACAGAAAAAGTATGCATAGATACAAAACTCAAAAATTCAGCCAGAATGAATGAATGAATGAATTCACCAAGAGACTGACAGCCCATCCGAGGGGCATCCATCCAAAGCCACTCCCCCAAAATGTAATTTATCCAATACTTTTAAATTAAGAGCAATGACATAATGGACAGACTTGTCCAGTACTTTTTTTTTCTCAGAGCATTTGATTTATCTATCACTGCCAGGACGTGAAGAGAATTGAAACAAATGACCTACTGCAGCTTTGAGTTTGAGCCCTAGCTCTTATTTTACATGTTAAATTAAAATGAAAAAACAAAAAAAACCGAAACGTACCGACACATCAGAGCATTTTAGTTAGCAGGCACCCCTTTTTATCCCATTCCATCATTACAGTATCAGAAATGCAGTACAGGAAATTGTACTGCAGTGCACCACTGAATCACACAACTTAGTTGGTGCAGGCTTGAGAGCGTGAGCACACTCTGGGCCCTTCAGCCGTTCCACAGTGTCCACCGGCCGTCTTCTGAGTGGGCCTGAACGACGCCGCTGCTACTGCCTCCATTACCCCAAGCCCTCTAGATGCTTCCTTTCAGGCGACCTCCTCTATCCTCCGCTCCCCAAGTGTGAATGAATGTGCACAACGGGGGGGGGAGGGGGGGTAGGAAATCATGGAAGGGAACAATTTGGAACGTTTCCTGCAAACAACACTTGAGGTACTTGTGGTTTAGCAGAAAGAGGAAAAAAACATAACAAACTAAGCAATCCTCGTTTCTGTTGGGCGGACGATGGAATCAGCAGACCACTGTGCTATCAGGGTTTTAGAGTATTTCTTGCACACACAGGGCACAGTTGGAATGGAGGAAAGTTAAATAGTCCCCCTGATAAACACCTTAGACACATAAACCTTCTTTTTTGTCACTCTCACACACACAGACACACACATACACGTGCATATTAAAGACCGGGGCTGAATATCAGCCTGACGCATTGGATAACCTATGATTCATTGTGGCCTTCCACGTATGGGGGATTCGTGCAAAGTGTTTTTAATTGAGTGTTGTATGTTTTGCAGATAACCCAACATGAGCATTACGTTATTCATTATGTGTTAAAGTAGTTTCACCTATCAAAGCAGAACAGTATTGTCAGTATAACGAAAGTGTATCCTTGGTAATATTATCTTCACTTCACTGGTTGTATCTGTTAAAAGCATTGCATCGATCTCAGAGGTCTAGTAGAAATAACGAGAAATACACTTTACAATGCTGCACTTTTTTCCATGTGCTAAATACAGGTGTTTTTATTTGTTTCCCTTCAGAATGACATCATTGTGTTATTTTAATCTCCTCAACACAGATTAAAGAGTTAAGAATTTTCAGAAATAAATCTGCAGGGATTTCAGGAATTCCAGTTTACTTATAAGTGTCAATGTCCATGTTATAACTACTACATCTATATATGTTTATTTGTTGAACCTTTTACTCTATAATGATTTATAGCTAACACATGCAACAAGCACTCCTATTTATTTTTTAAACATGCTACATTATCAAAATGACTTGACTAACTAAAGGACAGCGTGGTGAAGGTTATTCACAATCATGTGAACACTTGTGTCCTCAAAACAGTTCAAGTTAAGCCCCTTTTTAGTTTTGGCGGTGAGCATCTTTAATCCTACGTCCCTCTGGTGCTTTAATGACACATTAGGCTCGATAAGCAGCACAATGACTAATGTTGTTATGTCCTCTGCTTTAGCACTGAATGGCTTGTCCGTGCATGTGCCTGTATGGTTGTGTGGCAAATAATAAAGGGCAACTGAATGCAATCCTATTTTCTATCAGGACATGTTGTGTATATTTTAGAATACAACAAAAAATGTCATACAACCATGTGTACACAGTTTAGTTGCTGGGTTAGGGTCAGGTGGGTCTTTTCTTGGCTGAATATAGGACTGAATATAAAACATATTGTTGAAATCATAGCAATCATTTTTCTTCCTTTTCAGTTTGGTGCATTGCTCCACAACAAAATGCTGCATTGTGTGATTGCTATTGGAATAGGGGGTGACAAACTGTAGTGTGAGTGAGGAGACAAATATAACTCATTCCTACAAACATCTTTAGGAATGAAAACTTGTGCTATATGAGCGTCGGCCAAGGGCAAGCCTGCAATACATTAGCCAGTAAAGGAAATAATATCACTTTTTTCATGGCTACTAGCTCTTTTCATTGAGCAGTACTTTCACGTCACGATGTACCCACACAGTAACTTGGAATGTCACTCAAATGAAGAAACTGCTAAAAGATTGCCGTGGTTTCTCCTTAAGTTGGCATCTTTCCTCTCTTCTGTTCCCCCTTTCTGAGTAAAGTCTCATTTTACAACCTGATCGTGACCAGGGCATTGAAATTGACAATCAATATCAACCTCGGGGTGAGAAGGCAATGAGGTGGGAGTTTGATGGGATCTTGTTTAGTTCTTTGTGTCACATGGATACGAAGCACTCACTTCCGCTCAATTATCAAGAAGGCAGGACAATAGCGCAGCAGCAGAGAGATAAGCCACCACATTTTGTGTGTCATTAAACAGGACAACAACGAAACAGCCCCTCTACAAAAAGCCCTGTTTGTTGATGGTTCCTTGGTTCACTGCAAAGAGTTACTTTAGTCTTCAAACGTGTCACAATTATCAGTTTTAATATGCCTTTTGACTTCTAGTGTTAGGGTGATTTGACTTGTTTACTTCTTTCTACTTTAGTTAGATGAAGCAGTTTAATACAGCAAAAAACGGAACAAAAAAATTGATTTTAACATTTCACAATTATTCGTTTTTCCATAGAAATTAGTAAACACCTTGGATCACTAACCCCAGTCAAGAAGTTAGTTTGGATTTACCTCGGAAAGTCAGCCTACATTCATATGCATTACTCTCAGTATGGCACAGCGTCTGAGACACACCAGAGGGATCAGAGTACCAAATCATTTATCTGTGTCCTGGAGCCCAAATCGTTCGGTCCAAGACACTCACAGCCTCTTCCTAACCTTTAGTCCAAGCTGCAGTCCCAATTTAGATTTTAAAAGTGAAAATATATGAACTGTAGTACAAATCACACCGCTCTTCCCCCTTGTTTTCTTTTTGAGAAGAAAAACTAGGGCTTGTAAGTGTCAAACAGGGCACCAAGGTGGCACACTGCAAATTGAAGCCTATTTCACAGCCTGGTGTTTGAACGAACACAATTTGTATCGCGCCCGCGTAAAAGACAGCGGGATATCCTGCCCTAGTATTGGCGTGAGATGGGGTGCGTGGTAAAGGTGAGATGGGGAATCTGCAAAAGAGTGAAGCTTCAAGCTGCTCCTCTGTTTATTGCTCCCCCCCCCCAGTCAGGGGATAGGATCCAGCCGGTCACTGTGTGTGTGTGTGTGTGTGTGTGTGTGTGTGTGTGTGTGTGTGAGTCAGGTATGTGGTAGTCTGCCATCCTCGAGTCACCACTAGGAGTAGACAGTGACAGGAAGTGCTGCACACAGGGGGAACTAGCAGCAACTCCGTTGCTTGCTCCCTTGCCAGAGAGGCTAGTTGCTTGGTAACATAGCAAACTGTGAAGAGTCAAGTTGTCACTAACTTTGGTCTAATTGTGGAACACTTGTAATGTGCACTCATGTCCTGTGACTAAGTGTTTTCCCATCTTCACTTTGATCGGAAGATGTACTGAAATATGTGGTGCAGTGTTGAGACCGAGGTGAGATTAGAATTGCATGTGCTATAACTGTAATAACCGTGGTTTTTTTTGTCTCCTTTCCCAGACTGGCAGGAAAGAGAAAGGTGACCCGTTGAACTCCGCCATCGATAAGATGACCAAAAAGACCAGGGACCTGCGCAGACAGGTGGGTGCATGTTTCACGTCACATCTCAATCTCTTTTTGAAACTCTTTATCAACCCTCTTTGAAATGAAAAATCAATTTAATGGTTAGGTTATTGTCCGTCCCTCGACGCTGTATTTGACTCGAATCCAATTGTTTATACAGAATATGTTTGCATATATAAATGTGCTTTACTCTTGTGATCATACAATTCAATAGTATTTCAAGCTTATTTTTTATTTGTATGTATCTAGATAATGAGATCTCAGGACTCTCTGCCAAAAAGTGTCTGAGCAGGAAAATCTGGTGAAATTGCCTTTGTGTTCCAATGGTGATGGTGATAAATAAGTGATGGTTCCTTCTGTTATCTGCAACGTCAGAGCTCAATAGCATCAGTTATTCATTTTTCATTTTCACTGGCAACAAGTTTGATGTGGATGTCAATTGTTGGACCTTATATCCAATGTATTGATACATTGACACCAGTATACTATTAAAATTCCAAAACTCAATTTTTCATAACTTGAGTAAAATGGCAATATGCCGTGTCGACATATGTCGTGGTCCCTGTGTGCAGTTTCACTATCGAACAAACCTTTTCTGCCATACAGTGTTGATTTGATGGTTTTCTTTCGAGAGGCACTCGGGCAAAACTGACAAGGGCAACTACCTGCGCAGAGTTGCTGCAGTTGTATTCTCTCGACCTATTAAGACCCGGATGCGAGTGGATAGTGTGCGTCGGCGTCTCTTTGGGCGGTTGGTGGTGCTGCGTGGCAGGCTGGCAGGCTGCTACTCACTCTGACAGCATGTTCCATCGACTCAGTCTTTGGCTTGACAGGATGGGCGGTCTATTTGAGCTATGAGTTTAGGTGGGAGGGAAAGCTTGCTGCAGACACGCAGGCGTTAGCTAGAGTAATTATGAGTTTAGCAAGCCAGTGACGGCGTGGAGAGACACAAGACCTTCCTTGGGGGAGGAGCGCTATTGTGTGTTTCAGCGTTTCAGTCATCACTGGCTCCACGGTGGATCAAAAATGAGAAGAGACAAGCACAGATGACAGTGTTTGTGAAATGGGAGCAGGTAAAACCTAATAAGCCTTGTAACAATGTTTTTGTTTACAAGACATGCTTAGCTGTCTTTTATGCAGGCAAAATGCAGTACTTGATTGATTGTCAAGTATTGTCCATCCCCGTTGAGTTTTGGTTGCAAGGCAGAATAACCATGCATACATTTAAACATTTTATCAATTTTTTCACTGACATAACGAGTTTTTTTTTCCATTCAGACACAAGATAACTGTACCATATGCAAGCAGATGTTGAACAGAGATTAGTGACCCAAAATTACAATATTTCTATAGCTTCTTATTTGCATTTCATTAAAAGAGATCTTCATTTACCACTGAAGAGTACATCCAAAGCAATACCCCTTAAATACTATAATGTATCCGTTTATGGTGAGATGTATACAGTAGCAATTAAAACTCAAGTCCAAACCCCAGATCCCTTGAAGGCTTGTAGAAGCCTGTTTGTAGAAGCCAGGTGGCTTCTACAAACATTTACACTATCTAACTAAAAACTTATTTCTATGGAAATGTATGTAATAGCTTGTATGAATGAGTTTGAAAAGCTATACCGGAATAATGATTATCCCCAAAATTGTTGTGCAATAGATTTACGGAACAACTAAATATTTCAAAATAAAAACCTTGTGTTGAAAAATGAAGAAAGGGGTCCCTGGAGACAGAGACACACATTTTTTGTCAGAATAGTGTCAAAAGATATCTTGTTGTCTACTTTTCTCGAAACCAAAGCAACACATGCTAAACAAATAGCTGAGACTTGATGTGATCTCTAAAAGAGACATGCAGCCAGCGTGTGGTCTTGCCTCAGCTAAGCCAGGCTGCTCACACAAGTACTTTGACATTTCCTACTTGTTAACACAGGCGCCGAAAAAAAAAGGAAAAGCAAGGGGTGCCATGATGCATACACAGTGCTCAGGCAGGCCCGGGCATAAGTTAGTGCCCCTTAGTCCTCACCAGCCTCCCAGCAGCAGGTGAATCTCTGCTCTCCTGCTCTGCATCCTGTGTCTGCAACAATGGGGCTTCTCTCAAAATGACCCTCGGGTCCAAGATGTGATAATGATGACGGCAATCTACCCGCCATGAAGTGTAATTAGCATAATAACATTACGGGAGCACTCAGTAAAGCAAAGATCTCTGCATAATAACGCCTCTTTTATAGTATGATTGAATGACAACAACCTGAAATTGAATAAAGCCCCGTACAGACACCAGCGGCCTGTAGGCCGAGTTTCTGTGTCTGCACAATCGTCAAGTTTTGTAGAAAGCGGCTGCACCCACAGCGACATGTGCTCAATAAAATCACACAAATCTATAAAAGTCAACCAACTTTTAACCAATTATGTCGTCAATGCATGAAAGCAATCAGCGTGAGGTTCTTATTTTATAGCCTGCATGTAATCTCGCAAAAAACCAAGATAAAGTTGTCCACCCACTTTGCAGAGATTGAGTTGTACATTACAGAGGTGCGCGTGTGCTTGTCGTTAGATGTTAGCTGTCAGTCACTGTCATCTAACGCAACCAAAAAGAACACCTTGATATTGTGCTGCAGCAAAAAATACAAATACTAATACGGCACAATTCTGAACACGGTTCCTTGGCTTTAATTAGTATTCACACGGTAAGCGACCCTACAAAGTTGTCGTAGATGAGCCATGTGTTCTACCCTCTGTCCTCCTCGGTAATGAATGCATCTGTCAAGGGACGTCTCTGGGCTGTGTTTTGACTGACGGCTGATTGCAGGTTGCCAAAACTGCCTCACACGTTTTGTTCCTTCCTTTCTCTGCCTCCCTTTCTGTGACGGGATGTCGAAACCGTTTCCATTGCTGCCATTAGTTTGTTGATTAGTACAGCTGTTTTAAATTGTTGAGGGTTATCAAGTTAAGGAGGAACATCTGCCATAAAACCTATCAGCTGTAACTCTTTGATTAGAATAACAATTTAGTGTATTGGGAACCTTTAGATCTGTTAGAGCCATGTTATTGCATATATACATATATATATATACATATATTGTTATGCGCTGTTATTTGAGACTATATACTAAATTTAAGGCACGTTTAGTAAAGAATAAAGACAAAAGATAGAAAACTTCACATCAAACATCAAAATGTTAGAAATAGTTTGACTTATTAATAATGAAAATAAACCCACAAATCAGTATCACCAGCCATAAACTGTTTGGGGAGCTTAACTGTTTTGGTCCATTGTACTGCTCTCATCAGCAACCATCCGGGATGCAGAAGACAGCTGATTAGCTGCATACATTGAGTATACTATTTTCCTCAGTGAAGGTATAAGTGGAGCCAATGTTCGATTTACTTTCTCGGGTGGGCAGACATGACTCCAAATTAGAGCAAATGTTTCTCTGTATCTGCTCGTTGTCTAAATATATTTGTGTTTGCTAAGTACAAAAGATGCGTGTGGGTTTTGACAGCGTCAAATTCTGCTAAAGCTTCCCAAAAATCTTTTGATACACATCCAGACATAACTGACTCACAAACTCTGCATACATTCAAGTTCTTTTTAAAAAGGCGTCAGTCTGGGAAGGGGCCCAACTAAAAAGCTCGGCGCACATGGATAGATTCGGAAAAAAAGATTTTATTCAATGACTATTATTTTGTCATCAATTCTCTGCTGATTTTGGTTAATGTTCCATGATGCCACTACAGCAAACAGTACCACGTGTAAATCATTCATGAGTTTAGTAGGAGCATCCTTGGAATGTCTTTTAACACAGGCCGTGTCCCATGACAGAAAAAGAGGAAGGCTTGGTCATTCAGTCGGAATAAAGACGTCTTGGAGATTAAGAGTGTCTCATTGTTAAAACACTACACAGTGAATGCTCGTCAACACTCAGCTAATCCCTGGTTTATATCTTTCTGTCCTGGAGTAAACAAAGGGCTCTGCCTGAAAACCATTAACACAGATTTGGTTCTTACATTTTCTTACATGGGAATGTGATTATTGAAGCTGTAAAATATGTACTAAGGTTACTTACAATTGAGTGCTCAAAAAGTAAACATTTTAAATATTTTATTTTGCAGGGCAAAGTGTGTGTTGTCCTTAGACTGTTAATGATCAGGCAGTCCCTCTTTCCCCTCCCATTTTTACACAATTTTCCCAGTAATCATCTTCCCATGCTGCCTGATAGATATCATATATGAGAGCTATTACTTAGTTTCTGATTTGCCCAGGCTGTTTCCCCTCAGCCGTGACTTCAGCCGTTTATGCTGTGATTGCGCTTGACATTTTAATAAGAGACTTTCCTGTGCTGACCCAAGATACCCACCACCATGTGCTCTGAATCACAAGTGAAACACAACAGAAACTGAAATGCAACTGTTTACATTACGGAATCCAAACATTTTCATTTTTGTATTGATAGTTTACGGGAATTTACACTATCTAGGACTCTATTGGACTGTCAAAGAGTCAGGGCTCAATGCACGTGTGCTGTCATGATAATTGCAGTCATTTGAGCTAATAATTGTGTCATGCGGGGTCGGACGTTTTTTGTGACCAGGTAGGTGTCTAATCCCACAAAATGCGAGCATTTCCTGAAAAAGCAAATATGTCTAATTAATACTTATCTTATCTGTGAAGATCACACAGTCCTCCCACTCATTAGTGGCATTTTCTAGAGCTTCTTGTGAGCCTCTTCACCATCGTGTGGTATTCTCAGCTCTTAAAGTTAGCCATTACCCATCTTTGGACGGCATGAGTGGAACGGATAAGAACATGATGCAGGAATACGTGTACACGTCTTACCATTAATAAATTGGACCACATCTTCAATCACGCATTCATTTATTTGCTTGCAAATAAACTACTTCAAATCGGCTAAATAGTCAGGAGAATTTCAATCCCTCTTGCATAAGATTTAGGATCCAGTGTAACTTAACTAATGTCACTGTATGCAAAAACAATAAAATAGATAACAACCCTGAAGAAAATCTTTATTCTTTAATAATATTGTGCACGAAAGTTATATTTTGACTTTAGAATTCCTAAAAAATTCCTAAAAAAACTCCGATATCCATACGTAAATCCCCAAACCTGATGCTTTCACAGCTTGAGTCCATGTGGCACACCGTGAATATAGCTTCCTCACTAAATAACAATGAGCAGAGCTTTCACCATCTACTGGAATTCCAGGCCTATTTCCTTTAAGTGTAAGTGAAATGCTGAGGGAGCGTGAGAGAAAGACGGTGGAGCATGGAGGAAGCTGAGATCTGAAAGATTGAAGATGGATTTCTGTGGGAGTGTTGTGTGAACATTAGAATGCTGATGGTGCAGGAGGAGCTCTGACTTGGGAAATCATTCTTCTGCTTCATTTCTCTACTCAAACCAACCGTCAGAATCGGTTTCACTGTTGGGCATTCCTAAGTCTCCAGAGAACAGACACTCTTTTACACCCATCTTATGCATGATAAAAGCCCCTGTACGTGCCATCTTCTAGTCATTCCTCCTCAGGAACAGAAGCAATAGTTCCAAACTCAGTTTTTTTTTGTCATACTTAAAACTTCACACGGAAGCAAAAAGTGACAAGGACCCATTGAACACGGAGAAGATAATTGTATGACTGCCTTTCATATCCCAGTGATCTGCCTCACATCCTAACATGTTAAAATGTGACATCTGTCAACTGCATCTTTATCCTAAGAATGTATGATGTAGAAATAGTGTGACATTGTCTATTACTTGATTATGATGGTGGTTGCGATCCTCGACGTTGTAAATGTACGTGACCTGATACGATAAGCCTCCTATCGGCCTGTCATTCTATGCTCTTACTTTGTTTTCTTGTCTCTAGTCAACTATTTTTTTTTTGGGATCTGTAATACATAAAAATCTAATCCCTGGGGGCCTTGTGCTAATGATAACTTGTGCTAATGATAACTTACTGGAGTGCGAACATTTTTGAAGTAAACACAGTTAAAGGTCTGAAAATAACCCACCCAGATTATGTTTCCACCCATTGCAAAATGATAGTGTTTTCTGTCACACCCTTATCCAGTGCTGCAACACCACTAACATTGTGTGACCATAGTTCTTGTGCAATGATATATTATTGATCTCGTCTGATTCCCCACCCTTAACAACAGGTGACAGGATGGCGAGGTCGCACCATTGCACTCACGCAATGTCGGCTCTCTGCTGAGTGCAATAGATATGCAATAGATGCATTATTCACAATTCAAAAATGTCAAATTCAAACAACGTTTTGAGTCTTGCATTGAATCTGAGTACGTATGGCATCACATTGGTGATCCAGGGTTACAGTGTTTTGGATGAAGCAGTGCTTTCAGAGAGTGAGGGCTTCAGGTTGTTTACAGCGTTTGCAGACCTGTCATGTCCACTACACTGGCCAGATCTATTCTCTCTCCAGGAGCTATAGTGATGGATTATCTGCCCTTAGAGGGAACAGAATTCCCTACTCCACTACTCTGTGGACTGACAATTGAGTTTGTAATTGCTGCAGGTTGTTTGATTGTGATTGATTTTCATATGCTTTCTTTGTCTGTCACAGCTGTTAGCCTTCTATAGCATCCGTGTTTCTGAAAAAAAAATGTAATTCTGAGATATGTTTAGACTTTTTATTTCAAATCAATTTACACAATGGGCTATTAAAAATATAGTAAGTGTATGTAATCCTTTGTTTGATTAACATTAAACAGGTTTCAATCCCATCATTTAAATGGTTTGAGAAGTGATAATTGAACATTTATTTACACGGTTTGCCCAAAAGCACCATTTGAATCAATGCAATTTTGTTGTAGAGATAATTACAACACAATAATTGATACTGTAAGATCACAGACTGTATGTTATAGCATAGTAAATGGGTGGGGATGGCACACGAGAGGGATTGCACCTTTTGTTTGTGTAAGATAAAGGACTTGTTGTCTGCTTTCTATACTGTTCCCTCTGACATCTCATCAGATATCCCAGTGAGGGCCATTCAGGCCCATTTACTGTCTTTTAAAACAAATAGTCCCCTGGAAGTTTGGTTCAAAACCATTCCATAAAAAAAAGATAGAAGTCGCAAAATCTAGTAAAAAGGAACAGGACACCTTACAAGCAATTTACACTCCCGTCCTTTGAGAGTTGTGTGGCTTTTGTTCACTCTCCTGGTCTGTGTGCTTTCACCCCATTATGTCACTGCATCGCATTCATCTCAAAGCTAAATGATATGTAATCATTGCCAAATGTAATACAGTTACTTGGAATAACATGTATTGTGTGGTCTCTTCCCCATGTCTCTCCTTGTGTATTGTAGTTGAGAAAGGCAGTGATGGACCACATCTCAGACTCCTTCCTGGAGACCAACGTCCCTCTGTTGGTGCTTATTGAAGCGGCTAAAAGTGGAAATGAGAAGGAGGTCAAGGAGTACGCCCAGGTGTTCCGTGAACATGCCAACAAGCTGGTGGAGGTCAGTCATGAATTATACAAAGGGGCACATGCATATACCCACACACAACTATATATATATATGTATATGCATATGCATGCCAGATTACCATAATGGTGCCTTCTTATTTCAACCACAAGAGGATTTGTCTTAACTGAGCAAAGATGTAACAGAAACTGCTGTTAAAACTGTGCCCATTTATAGTGCACTATCAAAACAGCCTCACCATTTCAAACACACAAGAATGATCACACGCTCAACTTGTATGGACATTTGTGCTCTCACTTGTTAAATGCCACGGCTGTTCTCCTCCGACAGTGAGGGACAGCTTATTAAATGACTTGCAATAAGGTCACATTGCAAAACATCTTGCTCCTAACCATGCTTGTCTTTTTAATTGCTGGTGCGTTTGTGGTTGAAGTCACACTGCAAACCACAACTCGAAGCTTCCACCATCATTTACTTGGAGCGAATTTTACAAATGGAATTCTCTTTGTGCCGCTCTGATTGCAGACCTCAGCAACAGTAATGTTGCAGCTGCAAATGATCCATTCTACAGTCTTGAATTTTTAGAAAAATGTAACCATTTGTTGTTGGTCCTGTGATAGATTCTTGTGTCCTTCAGTGGGCATTTCCTTTTTTTGTTCTGGTGGCCCTTTAGAAAGCTCCACGTGCCTCCCTTTACATACTGACACTTAAAACAGGCCTGCTGCTTCCTTTGTCTATCAGCTGGAGAGTGAGTGATTTGTGTGCCCTTTTGGTCTGCCCAAGCTGTTTACTGATGAGGGAGGATTTGCTTGATGCTGCACTAAAACAAACTACAAACATAGGCCCATTCGGCCCATTAGGCCTATTAGGCCCAAGGACATGTTAGGTTGATACTTTCTATTATTCTCATAAAATTTAAGATGGGAGCTATTGTGTAACTTTACTGTACCGTGGATCAATTTTGTTTTGATATGAAAAGAATTGGCAACGGTTAGCGGTACAGAGTTGATCTTGCGCCCTGATTCCTGATACTCGCGCTTTAAAAGATAAACAATTGTGTCAAATAGCTGAACAAGCACCAAAGTGTCCAAATGAGGACCAAGTAACCTTAGTGGTTTTTTTTTATTAATATGAAGTCCCTTGTTTAAAGAGGGTTTAAAGGAGTATGAGATTATGAATTCAACAATACTTACTATGCTCTTTAAAAGGCCAATTTCTGTACTCAGACACTCAAACACCGTTGTACTCGAGCGAGTGGACTCTGTGGTTTTTGTAGAGCAACACATTAGTCCATCTTCCATCTTGTAGGGTTTCTGTAATTTGTTGCTTGAATAGCAACCGTTTCCTTAAGTATTGCTGGGTATGTAGCTTGCCAAAGGAGTGGCTTCAATGATGCATTCAGTGCGTTTAGGCATTAAGGGTCACTATAAATTGAAAAAGATGGCAAGAGTTAGTGGTTTTGCAAATGCGGTATTGAAGAAACACTAACTCACAAATTGGTAAAAGTTATCCCTTTATTTAAAGCTGGGAATCAACACAAGTGTAAAAAAATACTGGCTTGTTCTTTTAGTTGCATAATTCCTTCATTGAGCAACGCAGTTTGCTGACTGACAGTCAACGTCAAAACAAGAACCAAGCTGTCTCACATTAAGAAATTAAATTATTTAAACATAAAACGAATCCCCTCTGATTAGGGAGTCTGTTTTTAATGTGAGGTTTGCATGTCAAATGATGATTCACGCAAATACAGCAATGTTGTTGAGAGAAATCTTCTATTGAAGTTTACGTTGCAGACAGAAATTCCCTCTTGTCTTATTTCCAGCTCAATTTTGCATCTTTGACCTAAAAACACACGCAGAGAATGCAGTCCATTCCTCCTACTGACATTAAAGTTATGTTTTCTCAACACTCCGCCAGTATAATAAAAAAATACATATGTTACTATCTATATCATCCGTTGGGAAAATATTGAACTCAACCTATAATGAGGTACGATCAAGTTTTGCAACAATTTGTCTGGCTGAGCATACACATTACTGGTCCCAGTTAAGCCGAATAGCTAATCCACTGAAGGCTGTCCTATACACTGGGCAATATAATTGTCATTGCTGTCATCATCATTATTCGCGCCATCCCAGACACAGTCTTTCGGAAGCGCCACTATCACAATCCTTTAATGTATTGGGTTAATTAACATCACGATCAATGTCACCACAGTCATCTCCCTGCTGTCAGCGAGGAGCTGTCTTCATCCATCGGCCTGGAGTTTGGACATTAACAGCAATGTCAAAGTCACAAGTTGCCCCCTCATCATGTCTACTTACTTGTACTACAATGTTCCTCCATTTTGCCTCCACACTGCACGATATCTTCATTTTCACCACCATTGTTCTCCACTTACCTCAGTTCAGCTGAAAGCCCACCTCATTCTCATTACACCATTATGACATAGAACCATTATTAGGCTGGGAATATAAATTGGTTTAAAGACATTTAATGACTTTAGGAAATTCCGTGGAATTAACCTTTGATGATGTGATCCATGGCTCCCAAATGAGTGAGATATTTTCATTAGAATTGCTCATGTCTTGTTGTTTATCGATTTATTCAAACAATTGCTACATTACTATCTACTTTCTCATGCACTTCTTTAATGCAGTGCATATATATATATATATATATATATATATATATATAATATATATATATTTTACTGCACCTGTGATACCCATATGATTTGATTTCCCACGATCAGTATTTCTTTGGAATAATAATATCTGAATTCCATAGGAGGTTCAGATCATTTCAGCTTTGTATATTTGTAGAGGGAAATTACCAAAATGAATTACAGACAGGGAGAAAGGAAGAGCTAGTTATTCCTCAGTGTTTGAAAGGGTTGATGAACTTTAAACATCCTTGCTTTTTTTTATTAATGTAATATTTGTTCAATGGAAAATGTTCATTTTTTTGCATACACAAACTAGGCTACTTGTGAAAGAAAGTATCCGTAGTCTACAAACCATCGAGCATCGTAACACAAGCACATACAGATACGTGAGCGTGCGGATATGCTATCGTGGTCAAAAAGGTCAATATAACATTGTGCCGCCCGTACTACCCCTCCCCCATATCCATGTTTCTATATCTGTTATCTATTTATTGTGTGTAGTGACATTTATAAGTTTATATCTTGCACAGCTGAGCTCTCCATTAAATCCTTGGTGACCACAGTGACATGCCCATGTTGATTCCATAACAAGATAGTTAGAATAGTCAAGTCTTTATAAGTTACCATTGTTCCTTTTCATTGGAACTACAGCTATAATTAGCATGTGTCAGCAATTCTTGGACCTCCAGAGGACGTTACGCTCCATCACTATTCTAATGCTAGATTGAAGGTTTTACTCTGACCTTGGCTCCATCCTGAAGCATTGCGTCATGAAGGACACTTTCCCCTAATTTCTCCTTTAATGAGTTTAAACCACAACGTTTTCATCTGTAATCAGAGGTTTATATGTGTGTCCCAAATGCTGAAATGACAGCATAATCCACTGAGCTACAAGTACATCAATTAGTTACAGCCGATATTGTGTTTTGTTTTGTTTTCTGGTCATACAGCTTTCTCCATACGCAGCTATAATGAGCTGCGTTGTTCACTATATATCCATTCATTAGCTTTTTTCCACTTTGGATTTACAGCGTTGACCTTACTTTAAACATAAACGGAGTCAAGGGGATAGACATACCTTCAGTAATTATGTATAATCAATATGGAGTTGAATGTATCCTATACTGAATTGGCCTTCAGGGCTCAGCGACATGAGACTGACTGCTGCAGTAAATATTATTCTGGGGGCCACTGCATAAAGCACTTTACTGGACAGTTAACCGGGTTGGGGATGGATCACTGTTGGAACAGGTCTATTTGTGATGACCACAACCTTTAGACCAACATTAATTGTCTCTTTTCATACAGAGTTATTAGCCCCTCAGGAAATCTGCCTTTGGAAGATGTAGCAAGCGAGGTGCACAGAAAGATGCATCACTTCCCACCTAATCCACCATGGGTATGCCCTTTTGGTGTTATTTTTAGGTGTAAGACAGAAAGGGATGTTGATTTTCAATCAACGCCTCTCTCCAACATCATTTTGCAACGGTTAATCCTGCCAGTCTCAGCATGAGTGAAAATGCAAAATGTCTACGAGGTTTGCTTTAAAGTCCTTTGAGCAAAGCTGCAATTAAGCGTGTTTAAATATTTTGTAATTGTTTCAGTGCGTTTGGACCACTTTGGGCCTTTGTCATCATACTAGAGGAGTTGATGGTTGACACCATTGTTGCATTATCACTATTGCTGACCCCATGTGGTCGGTTGGTCAAATCTGCTCTTGTCCGAAAGGTCATTGGTCAGATTATTGGTTTTCACTTTGAGAAGCTAAAAAGCGCTACATAATGTTAATATGTTCATGAGCTGGAGGTACATATCTGTGTGTATTTGAGAGAGAGAATGAAATTGAGATAGAGTTCAAGTCGTATATAAGGGATTACTTGCTTTGATGTCTTTTTATCAAAAAACAACAATTTTCTACAATTATTTAGCTTTGATCTGTATTCAAGGAAGGAGAAAAACCTGAGCGCGCTGGACTGTCCTGCCTACTATTATCATGATAGAAAATTGCTGTTAGAACCAATTTCTTTCATTGGTCGACTACAGCCCCAAACAATGAGAGAAAGATTTTTTTGATGGGTCTTGAGTTTTCTTTCTTCTCTCGCTCTACCTCCTCATCCCTTTTTGGGCTTTTCCAATTATCAAAAATGTTTTGTGGACTCCCATCAGAGTTTCCTACACATATCAGTGCATGTCACAACAGAACTTATCAGTATATCCATTGTAATTAAGAGACTTCCTTTTGAATAGCTGTGGTACAGAGTGATAATCCTCTAGGGATCTTTGACGTATAGGGTGTCACAGTAAGCTAAGTAATATGAAAAAGTATATCACGACTTACTGGGGATTGAAACAAACTAGGCAAGAAAGTCCTTGGTCAACGGCTAAGGTCAAGGGAATGTAATATGCTGACAATAAATGTGATATCCCTGGAGACAAAGTGCCATTCAGATATCACTAGGGAGGTCTTAAGCTCCAGCAAGAAATCTGCCCAGTAAAGCGAAAATAGTATGGTTACATTAAAATGGATGAAATACAAAGACAATCATGTTTAATTTCTGAACTTCTAAGAGGCTGTCTGTAATTAACTGCAAAATAAAACCAAATGAATTGAACTAGTATTATTTGGAGACTTGTTTCATCAAGAGCCAAGTTATCATTTCACATCAGAAGTTTTCAAACCACGAGGAACACAGCAGAGTGGAAGGTGCTGAGCAGGGTGAAAAGAGCAAGTTGCATGCTGGTGTTGTAAATAAGACAGGAAGTTTCTCGCTGTGGCCCTCTGATTTGGCCCCCTCGCCAGCATGGTCAGCAGTGGAGACGGCTGTGACCCGCAGCTAGTGGAGGCAATTGAGGGAGCAACATTTTGATATTTGTGATATCAGGAGCATCGCAGCCTGAAACTACAGAAATGAAAACAAGCCTATCTAAAATGTTAGGAACATTATCTTCAGCTGACTCGTGACTTGCATCGGTGTGCATCTGTACAGCGGTAGGGCATAAAATGTGAGACGTAATCGTGAAAAATAATTCTTTCTCTGTACTTTTTGGCAGCTGCAAGCTGTGTTGTTGTTGTAACGCCGCGACAGACGACCGTCAAAATGCAAACGCCGGTGGCATGACTACAGTGCGCCTCTGGCACTAACACACATCCAAGTCAATGGCTTTAATGAATTCATCTGGAAGTCCCAGGGAGCAACTTAGTCTGTCTTTTCTCTGCCATGGGTTTTCACAGAGAGACTAACATTAGGCAGCCAACATGCTATCACTTGTCCCAGCTCAACCTGCATAACGTCAGCTGGAGTGTAACAGGAGCACAGAGAAATGGTTGCAAGATATGTTCTTTGTTTTTTGAAGACTACAAGAAGATATTTTAGATGCGTTCATTTATTTTCCAAGTGGAACTTTCTGCAGTGCCATTAGTTGCTTCAATGCCAATACATTGACCAAATGGGTTTTCTCAATAACGTGATACCATGTATCCCCCAACCATAGACTGTTTGCCCTCCTCCCCTCTGGGAGGCGCCACAGGGTCCTCCGATCCCAGACCAGCAGGTTCAGGAACAGCTTCTTTCCTGCCGCTGTCACCCTACTGAACTCTCCACAGACCCCCCCCCCCCCCCCCCACACACACACACACACACACACCTTTTATTGTCTCAGTACCTGTACTCTGTGCAGTGGCAATAAAGTTAAATCTAATCTGGGACAAAGCATTTCTTTCTTTTTTTTTACCATGAGTGCTTTGAGTGCCTTTTGAGTGTTATTATTTATTGTATTAATATTATTAATGTCAAAGTGCACCTGGCCCCTTCCTGCTTTTATGCTTTAAAGGTCATGAATATTCAGTGTAATTATAAATAATAGTACAATTGGTCCTCCTGTAGTTGCTGGATTAAAAGTTGTATTATTGTGTAAGTTGCTTTATTGGGTAGATCACCACATTGCATTCAAGGACCAGTTGTCCACCATTGAAATTAAATAGACACAAAACAAAATTAAAAACACTGTTAAACTGCATTCTTGAAAAAGTGATTGTATACATATACACTGACATTTGGCAATTTGTTTCTGTCGGCATCTTTGTTTATTCCCCCAGTGATTCAGGCTATGTGTCTCAGTAGGAATTGGTCATCAGCCCTTTCCAGAAGAATTACAGCTGTGCCCTAGGATGCAATCAACCAATCTTTTAACCTCACGCTGACATTTATAATTTTTGTGTTACATCCTTTCTGTCTCACGAAAAACTGCCCCCAATCGTCCCTCGCCTTTTAAGGGGATTCAACCCAAGAGGTTTTTTTTTATTTTTCGTTTTTCTCAGAGAACACATGCATTGGTGGCAACGTTTGTGTGACCCATTTTTTCCCAACCTTGCCCAAACAAATTGCCGTGGCGATAATCTTAGCTCCGAGACCAAAACGTCAGCATTCTGGCTAAGGGCTGGGTTAGCTGCTGTAGAGGTGCCTTTTGACAAGTAGCGGAGGAATTGCTGTCATGTTATTCAGATGTGACACTAAGTGGATTACGCAAGATTAAGTATGACAAAAGAGAAAGCAAAAGAGGAATAAGACTTGACACTGCACCATGCTTCTGTTAACATCGACTTCCTATGGTAATATGATATATAGCCCAGCATGAATCCTTAATTATGTCATGTGCCCATGGGGGCTTAGTCATATCCCGTTTGATGTCCCATAATGCCTTTTTCCCTCTGATTTATGTATCATCTTAATTTTTCCAGAATGTGAACAATACAGTGTTCCAACATGCAGGATGGTTAGACCAGTCCCGTTTCGACTCAAATGAAGAGACCCTTATCCCATTAGTCATTACATGATTAATGTTCAGTGTGCATTCTGAGGACAAATTAAATTCCCAAAAATCAGTAAAAAATGATTAGATGATGACCTTGTAGTAGATTTAATGTTGTGGAACAACATTATATAAAATTTGCACTATTATGTTTGACCTTTTGTGCATTCATCTATTGGGGAAAGACCTGCAGTCGATACCTCACAGCTCAGAAACACAGTTTTACTCTGACCTGATATATATCGTTGGGATAATAATTAAATGTGTGTGTGTGTGTGTGTGTGTGTGTGAGAGAGAGAAAGAGAGAATGTTCTTCTGTACACAATTTTGAAATTGACCTATTGGTTTTCCTTTTGTTCACCAATCAAATCAAAATAAAGCTCAGTAAGTTATTGATTCTATGAAGAGCTTATGCTGTATCTTTGAGCAACTCCACATTTCAGTATGTAACCTTCATAATTGATCTCATCTAATCTGCATTAATCCAAAGTAATATTGATGATAAGCCCTGGGAATGTGCTCTTCTTCGTATAGTTAGCATCCCATTTCCAGCGTAGCGGGGGAGCAGGAAATGCCCTCAAATGGAAGTCAATGTGAAGCATGCTGCCACTGGAGTTCCCCTTCATGCCAAAACCTTATATCATTGTATGTTAGGAAACTTCCATTAATGTCTGTCTTGATTTTATTCTCAGTGAAGGACGCAGACTGCATTAAAGCACTCTAGCCTTCTCGCCAGCACACAGTGTAGACACAAATTCATTCAGCTCATTACTGATTATATAACGTGTCTGTGGGTAGACTCTGAATGTTGCCTAAAAGTTATCTTCAGTTCTGGTGTTAAGAGATCGGGTAACAGGGTCATACACACGGATATTACGATAAGTAAGTTAGTGTCACTGAGTCACGCCAGTTAGTGAAGCACATATAACAGATGACGGTAGCTACGCATTCAACATTTTGTATTGTATCAATTGAAACTGCAGGTTGCAATAATGTGCTCAACCCGTAGGGATCAGGAAGAGTAAGAAGAAAATCAGTCTTGATATCGGTTTTCTATGGCCATCACCTGGGTATAATTTATGTTTTACGAGCCAGAATGAGAAAAATTTAGTCTTTTCATATTAAATGGATCAGCAGTAAACCTGGAATGCCTTGTACGCATAGAACAGGCCATTATTTTCCATTTTTTCTTATCTCTTTCATTGATGGAGGGACCTTGGCTAGCCATCTTTTGTCTATTAAAATTGATCATCCATAGCGCTACTGTAATGGATGGCGAGGAGAGCACATAGAAGCTTCTGGCAGCTTATTTCAAGAAAAAATGGAGTCTTTGTGCCCATTGATGGATACTTAAAAAACTATATATTACTCAAGGAATCAGGAATCAGGAACATGTATTGCCAAAGTATATCAGACATACAAGGAATTGACCTGGCGGTTGGTGCATAACATTGGACAATAAGACAAGAAAAATGACATAATTAACAAATTCACAATTTAAATCTAGTGGTATCAAATAATAGGATATAGAGTACTTTTTTTAAATAAAATACAGTGCACAGGTGAACAGACATACATAAAATACTGAGCAGGCCCTGCCCAAAGATAGATGAATTAAAACACCGGCTGACAAATTCAAATATTGTGGGTCATATTATATTTATTAAAAAAAAATGTTTTAGGAGTGATTTTGAAAATGATTTCCTTTTCAAATTGGAGCAGCCCTCCACAATATGCTCACCTAAATCCATACCATTAATTGTGTTTGATGAGAGTAGCGGCGTCCCTGGAAGCTTAGATTGACCGGGGTTATTGACTTCTCCCCCAGTTCCTCCCTCAACCCGTTCACCATCGGCGTTGCCAATTCACCAAACCAGGTGTGTAACTCTTTTCCTGTGGCTCATCAATTCAACAACCTATTTATGATGGGGTAGATTAAGCCGCGTCCCGCGGCCATTTCCCTTCACTAACAGCAGGTTAATAGCTTATCAGGAGTCTGCTTTCTCTTTTGAAACTGATCTTCCCGTTCTCGTGCCTACCCGTCCTTGTATAACTGTAGTGATGACATTGGGCTGTGAGTACGTCTGAACGCACATCAACAAAACAATTTGCCCATTTTGCCATAAAATACGTCCATAAAAAATGATGTTTTCAAATCTTGGATTAACATGATACCAGCTCACAGTCCTATAATATGTGGTTTAGGTGTAGGTGCAGAAGAAAGAGAGACCTCAGAGACTGGAGAGTCTGACATGAAGGAGTCAGTGTTCTGGCCTCATCATTACTGAGCTGTCCAGAGATGGCTGTTGGAGGTGCAGGATTATCAGAGCTTGGTGCAGCAATAACGAAGGACATCTCCCAGAAGGCACAAACTGGCCATAGGTGCCTTATAGACCAGGAAATTTGGTTCCAGCACACAGGTGAAACAGAGGAGGAGATTACTGCTTCCAGTAAGCGACAGCTGAGACTTTGATTTGTAGCTTATAATACTGCACAAGGTCAAACAAAAGCTTTTAATTTGGGAGTTTTGGGAGCCCTCAGGGGGAATTTAAGGTTTTCACTGTTTATATACCTTAAATGTAGTGTCTGTATATACAGATATATATAGTTAGTTTGACTAATCTCGCTGCTCAAAATACTTTCCCAGCTTTGGTAAATATTTTCCTGTCAAAAGACCTATCTTGCTCTGGCTTGGCATTGTTTCGATGTCATGTCCGGGTGGATCAGTGTGGGCAAAACTGCTGTTTTCAAGAACGAGCTCTTTGGTTTCATTATTCGTTTTTTCTGAAAAAGCAACAAAATGTATCAATTTTTCATTATTTCAATACATTCTTAAGCTTTCCTTGACCTTGTAGATTGAACTGTTATGTTTTGCCTCAGTGCCATTATTTAAAACTAGAACAATTTGCCTTGGCGATATGACTGCGGAAAAATGCACAGCTCAAATCCTACCGAGCTTCATTGCATACGCGGAAGTGAAACAAATCTCGAAGGAGCTGCTCCACAGCCCCGTCTCCTCTTCCCTGAGGTAGAAAGCCCTAGTTTGAGTGTTCACTTGCATCATCAAAGGCCCCCTCTGTCTCATGTAATATTAACATGTGCTAAATCAGTGGCAAACAGCAGCAGCGATGTTTACACAGCATTAGTACGGACTTGCAAAGCCACATAGAGAGGGTCTGTCTTTGTGCTCTGACAAGCATGGGAGGCAGTGAGGTCATAGTGTATATGGGTTAGCTCTGTTACAATATGGTAAATTTATGCATCTGTCTTAGAGAGCAACTTTGCAAAATATTATACAAATGGTATCAGATGTTTCCTCTATAGTACTCATTTATTATATTTTTAATTTTCTTAGTGTTAGTGTGTTCTAAGTGTCATCTGAGGAAACATGACATTTAAAGAAATACTACGATTCTTGCTGTAAGAACAACGGGCTAAAAATGATGACTGATCAGAACAGGCGTACATATTCATCTCTTTCATGTTATGCTTTTTGACACAGGCTTAAATTTAATAATCAGAAGTGCTTTCGTGGGGGCTCGAAAAGATTGTGTTTCATTTACTTTTTTTTCATCGACATACCTCTGAAGTATGTCCGTGTGGGAAAGAAGAGTGAAACAGAATGAAGGCTTCAATTGGAAAGAGTGAGAGAAAGAGGGAACATTTTTGGTGGTGCAGAGGAAAAGCCATCAATTAGCATTATGGAAAATAGATCATCTCTCCTAATTAGAGCCAGGACTTTTTACCAGAGTAGAAATGCTGAATAAGGCAATCCAGCAATGGTAGTTATCACCCGTTGCTGATTAATTAGGTGAGAGAAAAAAAAATGCATAGAACTTATTGTCAAATAAGCAATGAATTGACTATCTAGATTCATTTATTTAGGAATTTAATGGGAGAAATATGTTTCTATCAAAACGGCCCCTTGCAGCTGGCAAATTAATCCACATTTGACCCTATGTTAAAATCATCAACTTTACAGCATAAATAAATAAATAATCTGTAGCCAATTTTCCCAGGTGGGAATGTTTATGTTGGAAAACCTCACATTTTGTTCCAGAGTTTACTTTAGTAATAAGAAATGCTGTCCTAATCCCTTTCCTAATCGCCGTAGCAATTTGAGAATATTCCCTAACACGCGTTGGCATTTGTTCAATGATCATGATTCAATGGATTCGATGGGCAGAAAAGGATTTGTTTGTTGTCAAATTTGGAGTGACAGGTTTGCATAAGGGAGGGAATTTTGGCACCTGGAGTGAAGCTCAATTGAGGAGCACTCTATATAATTGGAACGTCCTTTTTAGATGATTATGATGGAATTACGACTTTTATAAAAAATTTAAAAAAAACAGGGGCAGGCAGGGGCGGGGTGTCATTATGGTAAAAAAGTTATAGCTGTTATAATTGAGGAAATATCCGAAGTAAAAGAGGATCCTGCAATAGCTAGTCTTCTAAAAGCTATGAAGTAACTTGTGCAGCAAATATTGAAAATCATACCATAAAAAATAAATATTGACATTGTAACTACACTAAACTACACTAAACAGACATCCTTTCATCTGCCACATTCCTCTCAAAATGCCACCTGCAACTAGCCCCAAACCTTGTTTTGGGGTTTTCAATCTTAAATTGAGGACCAAGTTCAATCATATTCTATTTTTGCCTACCAAATTCCTTCCCAAACTCCCAAAATCTGCTACTGCTGCCGTTTTTTTATCAAATGAAATAAACAAAGCAGAATAGTAAATCCAGCAATTCACAAAAAGGACATAAACCTAATTTAATTTCTTCTCTGACAAAATGCGGTCTTATCTTTCCCTCAGCACTTTTTGTCCTTCGTATATTTACTTTTTCTTTTCCATTTCCCAGTTTCTCCCAAGACTTTAAGACGGATGAGCTGTGGTTTGTTTAGCAAAGGTCACAGGTGAAGAGATAACCTGAATGAGGTGGAACTAAGAGTAAAAACAGCAGTGAAACTCGGGTCTAGACAGACTCCGAAAGCAGACAGAACAATGCCTCGTGCATATTCATGAGGCAGGAACTGCTCATCACACTATCTTTGATCCGATTCCGATCCGAGCATGCAAATGGTCACCTGGTCATTCTTTTCCCCCCCTGCTCGCTGCTCAGATCATGAGACCAGACCACCCAGAGATAGACACACGCCACTTGCTCTTCACCAGGATTGATGCTGTTCTTCATGATCTAATGTGCATTAATGAGAGTGCACACTATAATGTGATATATTGTTTTTTTGTGGGAGTAATGTGTGTTATTTTGGGTTCATTTGATCCATATGAATTCATTTGTCTGATCTCATTACATAACAGGCAGCCACGGGGAGAAGGGGGTGGGGGTCGTTGTGCACAGTTATTTAATTAGTAAATGTCCAGTAATTTAAGAGGAGCAATATGACATGTGAGTGGATACATCTGGGTGTCATGCAGCCATTTCACACAAATGTGATGTGCACTGTTGGTGTAATCTGCCATAAAACAATCTTAATTCATCCCACGCGCGCACACACACACACACACACACACACACACACACACACACACACATCGGTGCTCATCAGTGAAATAATCCACTTTTGTATGAATGGATTATTTTGCTTCGATGCTTGTTTTCACCAGTCTAGCATGTATACACATGATTGTGTGTGTAGGTGTGTGTGTCCGTGAGTGAGAGTTGTACAGTGTTGAATTTTACAGTGGCTGGTGTTGCATGTTGGAATAAACAGAATATTTCACATTTTTTACAGTAACCGTAACAGATTAACATTAATCTTTAGACCAATAGTTATATAATCTCTAGTGTCTGAGATATCGGGTGCATTTATGTAATGTGAAATACAGAATATTAAGAAATACTTCTTAATTAACTAGAATCAAGACTAATGTAACCTACAAAAATCATATGCATGCGTCTATAAATTAACCTCTATCGTCGTCAGCTGGCACGAACAGTGCAAAGAACCTTTGAATATAACGTGTTTTTCATCCCATAAATACTCTAAAGGCAAATTATGTAGCATAGCAAAACATTTTAATCCTTTCCTGTCTGCCCTCTAGAATGGCAGATTATGTGTCATTTTGCTCTTTGTTTGGTCAGTAATGAAATGCTGTGCTGGCCCCTGCTTTCTCTGTCACCATGGCAACAAACATCCCGTAGGTAATAAATCAAAAGAACACTCAATCAAGACAGAACCATCTAGGGACATGTTTGCCCCAAAATGATGCTGAAATAAGCAAGACGATGACCATAGTGAACCAGAGCTGTTTCACCTTTAAAAGATTATTTGTCATGAACAAAATAATAAAATATAAAACCTTTTATGGCTAAAACCTCCTAAAATACTTCAACTTTGCTTTTCATTCCATTATATCAACTTCATGTTTGGACCGTATAACTGCTGGGGAGCTTTTAGGTAAAGGAAAAAGTTAAATACATAAAAGTACACTAACAACTCAATGTACATGAATACAAATGCCTTCAGCAACTGTTTATAACATAATTTTGATTTGCATCTAACAAGTTTGTTAGTTAGTTTATTGTTCATATTTTGGGGCAGTTTCTTACTTTAATGTAGAAGGACCAGACAAGGCAATCGCATCCTAAACATGGAGAACAGTGTTCCAAATCATTTTATTTCAAAATGTGACAAGCTTAGGAGGCCATCTTTGAAACACGTATTATATTAATATTGATCATAAAGAACAAGAAGTGTTGGTCAAAATTGTTTTTTTAGGTAATTTCTTTCTTTTTAAAGTTTTTGCTTTCATTTGAATGAAAGCCTTGTGTAACATTGAATTAGGGTCGAAATGACGTTTTTGCCTTGACCTAAAGCTTGAGAGAACCACGCTCAAGTGTTATTGAGGATCACTTCAGTAATTGCCATGGTTTGACGTTGCAAAGTGACACCCAAACAGATCTGTTACATGATTGGAGTATGAATACTTGGCCGTTAGCGTGACTCAGAATGTCACACATTTAGTGAAGAAGCCCTGTCTGCTCTTGTTATGTGGGAGGCCTCTTTCTTCCACACTGACCTCATACAATTCCCGGGCAAGCAGCTCTGCAATTTGACAGCCAACTTGTTGTCGCTATTTCCCCGGAGGTCAGGCTGAAGCAGACATCTCTCCTATGAGATGCCGGACCAACGTGCACAGAGCCTGTGCTCCTGCAGACAATCAGCAAGCAACACATACACCTCAGAGCAGTGACATTCCCAGAGGGATCAGCTGCAAGGGCCGGTTTCTACTACCTACTCCACAGGAATGAACTAAAAGCTAATCATAGCCATCTCATGTCTGGATGAAAGTGGAGGGGGTGCCATACCTTGTGGTGCAAGCATGTCATGAACAGCTAGACTTCTGTTGTTCTCCTACGCAAACCTATTCACTGTTGTCCCACCACTGCAAGAGTAGATTGCAGTTAATGTGCCTTTGTCCTCTCAGAAAGAGAGCAGCAGGAACAGCGGCAGTAACAGCGGCAGTAACAGCGGCTTTCGTTGCTATGTGAGGGAGATCATTTTTGCCAATCTTATATGAGACAGTGAAGATTTCTCCCAGTGGAGAGTTGTCAACCAGTCCAAGCAGAGCGATCATGGATTATGTTGTGTGCACATAGCCTGCGGGGCTTCTGGACAACTTGTATTACTGGAGATGTGGAGGGAATGTTTCACTCACTGTGTCCTGTCCAGTCCGGATAGGAAATTCACACGGACCACATTAATTACATCACATTACTAAAATAATTAATTTTTCATTGGCTTTCTTGGTATTTCCTACTTTGTTTTAGTGTAGTCCGCGGAGTACAGGAGTTAATCAAGTTAAAAGGAAAGTCATAAACCAGAGCGATTCAAGATTTGTGGTTCTGTTTTAGTTGCTGTAGTTTGTTCATACATTCATCCTCATCATCATTGGCTTTGTATCCGTTGTCACATACGGTGCGTGTTGTCATGCTCACGTTTCTTATGCTGAATGAAAGAGGAGGGGGTATGAGGAGGAGGAACCGGTCTTGAGTGCATCGCCTCAATAACAAACAAAGGAGACACTAAGTGCAACATGGTGGCATCCTCCAAAATTTTACTTGCAGCCTTATTTTCTGAAGGGCTGCGGCCCATCTGGTGAAATCCAAAACATCCACTGGCAGCTGAGTGCCCACTACAATCCAGGCATATAGCTCATATATTGTACACCTGTCAAATGCTCAGCTTGTTTGAACTTTATACTCAGAACTCGTATACATATACAGCTTTTTTGTATCTATTTATTTCACTAATGGTTGTACACGCTCTATGCATTTAAAGTAAAATCATCTTAAACCCTTAAGATACATTAATTAGTTCCAGGGGACGTCTCCCACCCCCACTCCCGAGAGAGCCTGAGGTCTTATATTTACACTTTTTTTTAGATGAATTCAATCAAACCCTTCACCATCACTGCTGTGTGTCATCGTCATCACATCCGGCAAACTTTGACACCAGAGCAGTATAATCAGACCATTGTTTGCAGCCATTCCGTCACTCTTAATTTCCTTTCCTCCCCTTTGCTTTCATTGCCCCTGTTGCATTCATGCATAGATGGCATGCTAAGTGAGAGAGGAGCCAATGGGGATGAGCAATACCTGCTAAGCTGGTTTTAGTCACGGGGCATTGTCATTAGATTAATGGAGCAGAAGGAGCCATTCGTTCTCTCTCCAGAGGCGAGCGAGCTTCACTTTTGGCTGGGTGGGGGCAGGAAAGAAGGATGGGACTGCCTACAATGGAGGATCATTTGGCACATCGCACCCTCCTTTTGCTCATGCCTTCTGCTGATCTCATATAACCATAACGATACTCTCAGTTTTCACTTTTGACTCATGGGAACCTCAGGTCAGTGACGTTGTTGCTGCGAGCCCCTCATGTATTACATTAATACTAGAGAAAACTTTTAATCCCATCACAAGTCATCACTGTATCTATTACTATTTATGTACTCAAACTGCGGTACTTTCTGGGAGTATTAATTGGATACATAAGAATTCAAATGCAATATGTACCTAAGTTTTAGGTTTATTATTGGTCTTAAAAAACATGTGATTACTTGTTAAAAAATAAGTATTCCTGCTGTGAACGACATGTAGTTGTCTACTGTACGGTCACAGACTGTTCACACTGTTCACTTCATTCTGTGTAATTACAGTGCTGTCAAATTAAGTGGTACCCAAATGCACAACTTCATAGCTTTGCTGACAGCATATGAATTCATGTCCATGCACTTTATTCACTTTATAATTCAGTTCTTGCTCCAGTGATTTCATTCTGGCAGGATGGGCAGCCACAAAGAGTCTAAAGTTTTGTTGGTTGGGAATATGTGACAACTGTTACCATGGCAAATAATCCAGAACTTCTTTGCTCACCCATTTCCAGACAAATACCTCTCCTAACTGGGTCCTGGGTGCTAAAGGTTTTCGGCTGAAGATTTGCTCCCAGCTCTGACGAGTAATTCATCACAAGTGACATATCTGCGTTAAAGCATCTTACTTGTTGCTGTGCATTTTTGTTTCTAACTGTTAAATGTATGGTTCTAATCCTGCATCCAAACCACACTGTACACCGAGGCTCCCCCACAGCTCAGCAAACAATGACATATGTTTTCCCGAACCATTCGCTGAACCAGTAAAATGACCATAATTATGTGCCCGGTTGCTCTGCACTTCAGAGTGTTACACCGCCAGGCCACATGCTGCTTTATACATTTTTATGTGACTGCATTTAAATGGGGTTAACAATGTAGCAGTAATTTGTGCTCGGGATGAGGTTGTCGTGTTAGGGTCAAGCACTGTTAGCCATTGTTTCATTTTGCATTTTACTCCCGTGTGCTGCTGCGCAAAAAGTCACTATCTTGTTTGTGGCTTCATGCTTCCTTTATAATAGTCACTCAGCAGTTTGCTCCACTCCAAGACTTTGAAAAGTTAATGAATCGTCACATTCATTTGCCAGATGCTATGACAAGTGCTGTGAAACACACACATGTGCGATCTTGAATTTGGAGTGTTTTTGGAGTGGAGATAGAGTCTCACAAACAGTATATGGATTTTCTCATAAAATAGTGGTAAGCAACGAGTTGTGAATGTACCACATTATGTTGTGAATAAACCTCAGCCTGGTTTGCTAAGGTGCTGGATAATAAGTCATTTCCTGATATGCAGTCTAGGAATTTAGTCTCAGATCTAAAACATTTGAAAACATGTCAAACCAATGACAACATAAACCATTTTGTTCATTTTCTTGGATTGTGGATTGTTTGTCAGAAGCGTGTCTTTAGTTACCTCTCGAACCACAAAATATAAGTGAGAAAAATGTGCGTGTTGATGATTGGTAAATAAACTGTGTTGAAATGGAAACCAGCCACGTCCCACTGAGAATAACAGCAATCAAAGCACATTCACATGGCTCTCAATGTGACCTTGTTTACCACAAATACAAAATTCGAGAATTGTTTAGAATGGAATATGCACAGCATCAAGAGTAAACACTTTTCTTTTCTAGCTAGTCAGAGACTTTAATTATTGAAGTATCTACCCATCCACATATACCTGTCTGTCCGTCCCTCTGTCAGACACATCGTACAAAGAAACAAAAGTGATTTTCACCTTCTAATGAACAATTTATCGGTTAATTGCAGGTCTTTGTAGAGCCAAAAGCGACAGCCTTTTTTAAAGACAAATATCCAATTACAAAGCACAGTAACAACACCCCTGGGATGGCATCTGTGAATATTCCCTGATGGTGACAGCGAGAACCTCCCATCTGTTACAATGGAAATAACCTTATATACTACAGTCTGGACCCAGCTGGTCCTACATTAGGTCAGCCGATTCCCAAAAGAGGTTGATGACAGATACATGTTTTATTGAGTTATCTACGAAATTTCCCAAGGGGAAAGGGAAAAGTGTGTGCATGATTCAAGTGCAAATATCCAGACATTGCTCCTTAAGGAGTGATAGATATAACAGTGTTCAATTCTCAAAGCTTAATGGCACCAATCTTAAATAAATTGCACTGAGAATGTTTCAGTGCGACGTAAGAAGGGCACCTGTAGCACATTTGGTTCCAGGTTTGACATTATTTTGTATCCCCAGGACAAAAGTGATGTCTTCCCCTTAATAAGTAATTAGCTTAAGCCATCAAAGTCTTCTCCTGATTTTTCACTGGGCCCTTCTGTGATGTCCTCTACCAAAGTTTTGCAATTTACTATTTAAATGAACACGTTAACACCTTTGGTAAAACCGAACACTTCCAGAAGTTGGTCTTCATAAAGGCAGTGAAGTGGAAGATGAAATGTTTACAGTTATTGTTTGTCATTGTTATGTCACCAAAATTGGGCTGTACGAAAATACAAGAGAGGAAAATATCTGAAGTAAAAAAAAGCTTTTTTGTGTTCTCTGTTTCCTCACTTTTATTATCTCGCAACATAACACTGTGCAGAGAAGTAGCTGTACAAAAACCACAGTCTACTGCGGTGTACTGTTTATCACCACGGACATTATTCATGTAAAACAGTTTGAATATCAGCAAGAGATTAGGCGCACACTGTGTTATAAATGATGTGTTATTTATTAACACCACTGGAATATTATTTCAAAATGTGGGAGGACTGATGGGCGTCAGGATAGACTGCATAATTGTGCTGTTTATTCTGCTCACAGCTAGTGACATGATGGCCTTTCACGTATTCACACTTCCCTTTTCTCACCTGGAGGGAAATCAAACAAGCATTCATTTAAAAGCACTGGAATCAATGTGACATTTTCATTGGCACATTCGGACTTGCTCACATAACTGCACCAGGCACGTCAGTTCAACAAGTCCTACTGGGGCCTCTGAAGGTAAAACTAGGTTTAGTCTTCACACTGAAAAAGGGCTGGACATGATTTTAATAAGACCAATCACGTCGTCTCTTTTATGTTATGTATACAATTCTGATTTTAGCATTGACTGACATTTCCGAACATCGAATGAGGAAAAACTCACCCGACGCTCCGGGAGGGTAACTGAGGAGAGATAACTCTCCCAGCATGGACTAACATGCAATAGATTATAGAGACGGCTTTACAATTTTAACCACGACAAATAGGGATGATATCACTATGTTTTGTAAGATGTAAGGTTGAAATGCAAGTTTTTCTGACCCCGAGCTGTGCTTTTTATATTTGTCCACCATACTTAGCATGTAGGAAATGGGATGAGTAATTATTCAACCTTATGAATCATCAACGCCCCCTCTTGCTGTGCACCCATCCCTCAATTCAAAGGCTGATGCATTGAGGACGGACAAATGCTGACCTTTTGCATCCTGTGCATCTATCATCCAACAAGACCAATCAGGCTTCTCTTGTGCTTTAGATAGATTTGAGAGAGCAGGTGATGTGATGGGGAGAAATGTCAAGGTCTTGCCGTGTTCACATCTTGTCTGAGATTGGACTATGGGGTTATATATCCTTTGGATCAACTGAGAACCTAGTCCTCTGTCATAGAGGGAGCTAATTTTCCAATATGAAAGGCCAAATGGGACTGAGTAAGAATAGATTACATCTTGAACATGCTAATTAGCAAATACCAAAGCATCACACCTTGCATGACCTTTGTTGGAGAACATATCTCTGAATCCAAGTATCTGTTAAACATGTTGGCATTTTGCATTGATATTAAACACATTAAGCACCTTATGCAAGGAAGCATTATTTCATGTTTTTTTTCTGATTATTTGAGCTAAAGGCAATGACGCATCTGTTACACACCTGAGTTATACAGTGGCATCAATAAGTACACCATTCTTTTCTGAAGAGTGGCTTAGACATTTCAATTCCCTTGGAACTGTTTTTGAATAGCTTTTGTTGCAGAGGGAATGTGGAATAAACGGGATGGATTAACAGAAAAAACCCAGAGGTCCATTTTCATAATTATGTTTTGGTGCCAAGCCTGACTGCTATGCCAGCACTGCAAGAAAGGGAAGTTGAAAGACAGAGATAGAGAGACAGAGAATGAGAATGAGAATGAGAAATCAATATTTTAGTTGAAACAGGCCTCGTTGCTTTTGGTTTTATTTTTTAAGGGTTTTTCTGGGGAAGAAGTAATGGAGAAGAACTGTAACAAAGACATTCTGGCCCTGGTGGCGGCAGTACCAGCTTGAGCGAAAGGCAAAAGATGTTGTAAGATGAACAAATTGCTGTGCGACCTACCTGGGGGACACAGCTCTCCGACGGTAAGGGCGGTAGCAAAACCCCCCCGCGCCGGTGATTGCTTGGGGCTTTATCAAAAGAAATCCGTCTCGCTGGCCTTTGCTCCACTAGACTGGAGCGACGCAAGCAGCAGGAGACCGAGGGCCAGCACTAAGTGTGAGTGGTTCTGCCCTCTGCCTACACCCCTCCGGAGTCAGGCACGTGTTCTCCTCACCCTGCTTTTTATAATGGCCTGCCATTCATCGCGATATGAATGGCTAATTTGAAGCTGCAAGTTCCCCCACGCGCACACACACACACACATGTGTACACTGTATATCCTTGTTCCAAAACAGTTCTGTCCCCCTTGCTTTACGGTGTGTTTACACTGCTTTAAATTACCTCTCTGTGTCCCTTGCTGGGCTCAATAAAATTTTATATTCTGGATATTATTCTCTAGGTGCCCATCCTCTCGGCATCCTGGCCCTTTGCATTTAGACGTTCAAATTTCAGTGTAAATAAATCACATGTTTTAGCGTCTGTGTGTGTGTGGCCACTGGTCCTTGACATTTAGCACTAAAAAAGGGGTGAATATAGAATACAGATCTTCTTTTCTATTACATAAAGGCCTCCTTTCCGTTCCGGTGTTGTGTGTATGTACGTCTGTCAATGCATCTGTACTTGTCTGGACCTTGCTGTCTTCCACCCGAGCTGCTGTGTCATGCGCTAACCTCTTCCTACGAGCAGTGCTGGTTTACCTCCCGAGCTGTCTGGAGCAAATTATCATATTTACCGAGCAGCCAGGCATTGTATTAGCAGTAATACCCAGTCCTCAGCCCGGCTCCAAAGAAACGATTACTGTAAATCACACGCTGTCAGCCTCTGAAATGAGTCATGGTTGTCAAGGAGACCATGAGGTGATTTTCAGGGCTAAGCAGTTTTAATTCAATGGCGTGTATGACTCAAAAGAAAAGGAAATTGTTGCACAGTTTTGATTTCTTGGTAAAAATGAAAAGTTTAAAACCAATGTGTTACATCAATGCATTTCATACTTCTTCAGTACTCATCTGCTGGTAGTAATGGGTCATTGCATTTCAATTAATGATTCACTTGAATGTTGGGAATGGCTGCAATGTATCATCTGCTATTCCAAGTGAAAAACACAAACGGAGGCATCAATATTTAAAGGAAGTGTAGGCTTTCAGTCAATAGGGATTGAGCGTCATGCAAGACTCTGCAACATCTGGGATAAAGATGGACACACAACCAAAATCAATTAAGACTGCACCTTTTCACAAAGTTCTTAAGTTTGTAAATCTGTAATGCAGTTATTTTTGTAAGGTTAGGACCCCAGAAAGATGTTCTAGTGTAAATAAGGTTAAATATTGCAAGATATAACATGCCATTTTATTCATCTCCAAGTCACAGAAACAAGGCGGGCAAGACATGTAATCGTGATCCGTAATTGCTAGTTTGCCATCGTTAAAGTCATAGTGAGATAACAGAAGTTCAAAACATTGTTTATTTTGTTAGCTTAGCATTTACATGGACTATACTGGTGTGTCTGTGCAAAGTTTTTAGTTTTTTAGTTTAGTAGACACATGCAGTACACAGACCAGGATGTAGTTGAAGGCTAACAGTTGTATTACCATCGTACTGGTGATGACTTTGGAGGGAAGTCCAACGGGCCGACAAGAGAAAAAGCACAGGAAACCAACATGCGTTGACGAAGGCTACGAGAAAACAAGGAAAAGTATTCACTTGGATACTACGCTGGAGATCTAGTAGCTGACATAATAACAGACACAATCCGGTGATGAGTGGGAGAAGGGCCCAGGTTGATACAGAGTTGATGAGACGGTGATGGTGTAGGCAAGATCAAGGCAAGCAGCAAGATGGGAAAGACACACACACACACACACACAAACACACACACACAACAGGGAGAAGTAAACCAGAGACAAGAGAGCCACATGAGGAGTATGAGGATCACAGCATGGCTGTTGGCTGTAACACGTAGTGGAGTGGAGTTGTACTGAGATCCATATACCAGTTCGGCCTCTGACCCGGTTCAAAGTATTTGTTTTTTTTAATACGTTTTGGGATAGAGTCCAGCTTGAATTGGAATTTTTGAATTGACTGGTAACATTAGGTTACATTAGTTTTTCTCACATTGTCAAATGCCCTCCCTGGCTGGATTAAAGATTTAATTCAGTTTTTCCTTTTAAACACCATTGATCCCACATGAACCGACAGGAAACACAGTTCTGATTTTACAAAACCCAAAACTTAACACAGCAGCACTGTATTAAAAGTAGTGCTGTCAGAAAGTAAGCCTGTTACATAGTGAGAACTTGCAAATAACACATTACATTATTAGTGTAATTTCTTTTAGTGAATGAAAGTAATGACTTACTGCTATAATCAAAGAGAATTGGTAGCTGATAACAGAAACTGCTTGATTAACTGTTGTATTATTTTTTCATATATTTGACAGTATTATTCAGGAAACCTTTCAAAAATGTTCCCTGTGATCACAAATAACTCAGTCACTTGATCGTGAGATGGATGACATACGTGTTGCTCTGGTAACAATCCACCAATAAGGAAGATCAAAGCATTATCTTAATGAACATTCCTGAAAATACTTTTTCTCTTTGTTCTTGTTATTTTAGACTATTCTTGTTTGATATGCGGCAAAGACGCCTTTTGATGTAGCTGCAAGCCCGAAGGGCTTTTTTCCCCGAGGCACTATGTACTTCCCTCTTTGATAGGGATTAATTTTGAAAGATGTGGTTGATAGCTGCAGCAGCTCATCGAGTCCCGCTGTATGTCATCCCCTGGGGACCTGACCTTCGCTCAACCTTTATTATAATAATAATAATAATAATGCACCCACGACCTGTTTCCGTGAACCACGATCAGTACGTTGTAGCTTCTGGCGTCACCACTGGGAGCTTAGTTACAGACTGAAACAAATGGGAGTGCTCCTGGGACGGCAGGCCTGTAATCGTTCCGCAGTCTGCATGCTGTATTCCCCCGCCGCATGTTCTGCGACATCTATGTTAACGGTTGATGTACTGTGTGGCGTGTCAGTGCTTGTATGTGTGCCCGGATGGTGAGAGGCAGAAAAAGGGGGCACTGAGAGATTCTCGTGATTTTGTGCATTTGGAAAAGATAAAACACGATTCTTTAGCCCTATGTCAATAAAACCTTTGCCAACCCCCTCCCTGCAACAAGTAAGCATCTAGATCACAGACTTTAATAGAACAAAGTGCTTCCGCGTTACATCACATTAATTAAAATGTCATCCCCGCTGATTGCTTCTTCAACTCCTTTTCTTCTCCTTTTTTAAGTCCATTCCTTCCTTTATCCTCTGGTGAAACTGTCGTGCCCGGGCACCTTGGCTGACACCGGCTCTATTAGTTGTTCCTAAAAGAGTTAGTAACTGCAAGGTAGATTTGTGTGGCGTAGCCGCCTCAAAAAGGCTGCGGAAATGGGTTTTTACGGGGGGGCAGGGGGGGCACTGACCGCCCTGAGTGAAGCTAGGAAACTCCTCTTCTGGCTCAGCTTTTCTGCTCTCTGGCACGTCCACTTAAGTGCACACTCCATCCAGTATGACCAAAGATATGAAACTTTGGTAGTAATTCATCAGAGGTTTTGGACATTAAATAGGGAATAATATGTAGGTACACGGAAGATTTCATTGGAGATAAAAATTCTATAAACGCAGTGTGCTCAGACAGTGCCAAATAGCTGTACAGAGAGGCTGTTGAGATGCCATCGGATGTTTCACCATCACCATTGCTTCCTGACAATATATTTGAGGTTCTCACTATCAGCATAAGGAAACTGAATGAAATAATACTGTCAAATAGTTGTCTTTCACTCAGCTACACTTAGGGGAATTAGAAAGCATCTACGAGAATGCCCATCTCCCCAACTGCAGCGGAAACCTTCATCAAATTAGAATCGAAGTGATTACCCAGGGCAGAGGAAAAGGACAAAATCGATAGTTCTTTGTTCGGGGCTAAAATGAAGAATAAGCATTCAGCAGGGTTCTTTCTCTCGCTCCCTCTTCCCTGTTGCTCCCTTCCTCTCCCTCTCTCAGAGCCAGGCACACACAGAGGCATCTGCACACCCACACACAATCTCACTCACCTCTTTGAACCGCTTAATCTATTCCAACATCCTTGACCGTATCAGCATTAGTCTCAAACCTTCTGTTTTGGTTTTTACCTCCTCTCTTTCAAAAGAAAACCTCAAAGGAGAGACACTTCCTTAGATAATTGCAATTAGTAGTTCTGGCTGGATGCTGCAGCGTTTGGGCCGTGGCCCGGCTCTCTGCGTGTGTTGGGGTAAGAGGGAGAGCGAGTGGGCCTGTTGGGCACGTTGCAGCCTTTGCAAAGCTCTTTGCCCCTTTGTCTCACATGGGCTCTACACAGCCTCACATTAGCTGCAGGGCCCGAGCAGAGCACGAGAAAAGAGACCTGTATAATAAAAACGGTGGTGTAGTGCACTTGCAATGGAATTGCGGTAAAGAAGCAGAATGGAAAGTGCTAAGCTTTTTGAAAGCCTTCATTTATGCACACGCAAATTGAACATTAAGACTCTGTTAATGACACTTTCAGCGCGATTTATTTTATCAGCCCCTTCAAACAAATTTCCACAAAACTCAATGAAAACGTCCAAAAAGATATTGTGTGAGATGTGACTTGACGGCACAGTTTTTATTGTAAATTCAATGGTAAGTCAGTCAAAACCAAGAGTAAAAGGAAATAATTGAGTTTTAGATGCTAATGGCTGGATTTGGCCAGCCCTTTTTTTGCTGGTAATATTTTATAGAAACTTTAAAGGATTCATTTTGAATTGAATTTTTGAAGAAATTGAGAAATTTGCAAATATGTCAAGGCATAATAAAGCTTTTTGGAAATGTTATTATTACAATTATACTTGACTGTAATGTAAAACCCTCAGTTGATGCCGGGACCTTCAAATATTCTGGATTTGTCCTTTTTAAATTATGCCGCATATGTTATTCAAAGCTTCTGCAGCCAGCCACTCACATTTATTTGGAAAACATGCTCTCAATTCAGACTTGCACTTTAAACACACAGCTTCATATAAAGCACTACAATCCATCAATGTTCGCAATGCTGTCAAAAGAAAAGAAACAGAGCTCTAAGCAAGCGTCCCTTTAACACAAATTTGATTTACCGCAATTTGCTTCGAACGGTGACATGTGAGAACTTGAGGTGCTAACACAGACTGACACTTATTGCCGCCAACAGGCTTGAGTCTGTTTGGAAGCTCGGGCTCATGCTGCTTTCTGATTTACTTAAGGATAGTATTGGATATTGAGTTTTAAGATATGGAATGAACTGTGAAATACAGTTATACTGTACAGAAATGTGATGCATTTTTATCCGTATGAAATTGATAGAGATGACGTTTTCGTTTCAAATTTGAGAAACACGTAAGCAGTCTGTGTGATATACTGCTGCAGAGATACCAAATCACAACATATTCAAATGCCGTCAATCAAATATAATAAGTTGCTCGGAGAGACAAGATATCAGCGCCAATCAGCCTGACGTATTCTCCAATGAAGTCTGGTTTGGAAACATGTTATCGAGTTAACAGTACCTTGATAGGACCAACATAAATCAAAGCAATGGTTGTTGCGTACATGTAAACCGTCCCGACAACTCAATTATACAGTAAAGCCCCTCTTTGCACCACCAGGCCTCATAACGATTTAGGCATGCTGCTCATCGAAATGTCAACCTTACCAGTTAGGCTCGCTGTCTTTAGGGTGAACCCGGGCCATCAGGATCTGAATGAATCCGGTTACATTACATATCAGATGAATATTTGAACTTCCTTTATTGCATTCCTACTATAGTTGCATACATTCGCCATGTGGATATTTAGTCATGTTTCTTTAGCACAAAATTGCTTTGTAGTAAAAAAATGAGATGTTTTACACAACATCTGATCTTGTCTTCATCACTTACATTAGATTTGCATAAGGACTGCATTTCTCCTGCGAGTATGGAAAGAAGGAATGAGTTAAAGTTTTATTGTACTAACATTTTGTTTTAGCACAGACAGAAAAAATGTGAAACCAATGGTGTTCAGTTGGGAGCCAGAGTGGGAACGAGAAAACGTGTCTGTGCTCATGACCTTCAGGTAAAAAGCACTCCGCTATAAGTGATGTGACCTTTTTTTGGCTTTATTCAGGTGGCCAACCTGGCTTGCTCTATCTCCAACAATGAAGAGGGTGTGAAGTTGGTTCGAATGGCTGCCACCCAAATCGACAGCCTATGTCCTCAGGTAAGGATAAAAAAACACTTTCACTACATAAAAAATCACCCTTTAACACAAACAATAGTAAAACATTATAAATTCTTCTGAACTCACCTCAAAGTTGCATCTCTAAAGGGTTTTTAAGATGTTGTTATTGCTAGAAATGGCATGGAAAGAACTAATGTTGGCAGAATCGGAGGCAGAGCTATGAGTAATGTGTAGGTGGACCTTGTAGTACAGTTCCTCAGGATGCAAGCACCGGAGGAAGGCGATATTGATCCAGTGTTTCCAAGGTTAATGCTAGGCCATACTCACATGGGACTCAACATTGTAATCAAGAAGAGAAATGGAGAAGGCCGGCTGACCGTTAAGATTGAGCACCCAATAGGCTGGCCCAACAACGCACATATGCTGACACCCACTTGCTTAGAAAAGTTTCTGGAGGAGCCGTGTCCCGGTAGCTCGACACAGACGGAGGAAAGAACATAACAGACACTGGCTTTGTGGCTTCAGAAGGAGGAACAAAGAGGAGGTGGAATGAAGAGAAATATTTACATGTGTTCTGGATCGAGTTGACCCCTGTCCGTTGTCTTTACAGAAGGAAACCGACACAAAAGCACTCACACTCACAGACACACGCACACTGACCATGTCATCACATGACCTGGGTTCAGATTTTGCCTATTTAGTCTCCGCAAAATGTTGCTTAAAAATGAAAAGATCATGAGTAGGTAAATTCCCTCTTTAGATTTAGAATTTTACAATCGATTTGTCTTAAACCAAAGCTTTTCTCTTATGTCAAATTCCCCAAAACGGTTCTCACATGTTTTAATTGATTTTCTGGATAACACATGTTTGTGTTTTTTCTCAAAAGCACAGTGTCTATAGCCAAGCCCTGAACTGTAACTTATACTCACATTCTTTCCTCTTGAAAAAAATGTAGCAGTTTCTTCATTAGGACAAAAAAGAACAATATAGTATCATCATTAATTCATGGATATACTCACTACTCACTACTGTCTTTCAACGAGCCATGTATTTGCAATCTCCTTCAAATACTAACATTTGCACTGATTAATGAAACGTATTGCTTTGGTCAGATTGGAGTACATATACCTGTTTTTAGTTTTTCTGAGCTGATCCTTAACGTAATACAATATGGGATGTTCTTTAGGTTTCTCTTTAGGGTAACAATGTTGGCCACTCTTTCATGGCAGGTTATCAACGCAGCGCTCACTCTGGCTGCCCGTCCCCAAAGCAAGGTTGCCCAGGACAACATGGACGTTTTCAAGGATCAGTGGGAGAAGCAGGTGCGCATCCTGACCGAGGCTGTGGATGACATCACCTCTGTGGACGATTTCCTTTCTGTGTCAGGTATGAGGCAATCAGCGCACATTCATAAATGATTGGGTGGTTGTGGAAGGAATCCATTGATTCCTAATTGCCATTTATTTACAAAAATGCTTTTAGTTAAAGGTAAATATGTTATTTTGTCTGTTTCCTTTTTTTATATTTGGCCCAACATCTTCCATTCTTTTGGAATCCAATACATTATTTCCTTGACATGTATAACAACATATGACAATTTAGAATTTGTAATTGTGTTAGTCTTCTCACATCCATTAAATTCCTGAGGGAACACTTTTAGTTCTTGAGGTTTTTCAAGAGAAGGTTAGATTAAATGTTTTCAATATAATTTGTATTTAATTTTTTGGAATCATATATATCTCTGTTTCAACTATGTACAATATTAATCATCAGTACTCATTATTTGAAAGGAACTGTGTGAGGTAAAGTGGCATCATGGTAAGGTGGCAAATAGCAAAGATCTATTGTGGCTTTCAAGTCGTTTAAGGACAATATTAAACACTAATTTGATCGATGCTCTTAACTTTTCTTAATGAAGTTCATGATTGATATTAATCAATAATAAAGAGCACATACATTTTCAGTCTGCCCAACTGTTCTCTGTCCTCGTGGTTGTTTTATGTGAGCTAGCAGAGAAGTTAACAAGAACAAACTAAGGTTAACTATGAGGACGGTCGGCATGTTTTAACTTGATTACCGTATTTTCGCGACTATTCGGCGCACTGAATTACAAGGTGCACCTTCAATAAATCGCCAATTTTAGAACTATTTTCATATATAGAGCGCACCGGATCACAAGGCGCATAGAAGTAACTGCAGTAAAACGTTTGACTGGGGTTGCGTTATGCATCCACTAGATCGGGCTGTGCTAAATCAAACGTTATTAAGCGTTCTGAAAACTCTTCACTCCCATGGAAACGTTGTTCAAACGTTAATGTGGATATTAACAATATCTCTGAACATCCAACTTTAGTTCTTGATTAATGAAAACATTCTTGGCAAATGCTTTGGTGCATCTTGCACCGAGAGGCAGCGCTGGAACAGACGGTGGCGCCTCGCGGCGGACCGTCAGCGCGATCCCGACATCCAACTACGAGCTTTAATGTACTGTAGCGACTCTCGCTAATGAATCTCTGGACAATGTGCTTATCTTCTGGTTTTATTGTGGAGAAACAGGCTACTGTCGGCCGTAGCCTACGCCGAACAGAAACACACCATCGCTCTCCAAAACAACAATTCCCGCGTCCCCATAGGTGGCACTAAGATGAGTGACGTCACATAGTGCGCCCTTCACTGACCATCCCAAAACTCTGTAAAGTGCAACGCCGCTCCAGAACATGGAAACACAGTCCGTTACAATACGCTGTTGGAGCTGGAATTACCGCGGCTGCTAGCACCAGACTTTCCCTCCAATGGATCCTCGTTAACCAGTATGGATCAACCAATTGAGCCATATATACGGCGCTCCGGATTACAAGGCGCACGCGCCGTTTTTTTAGAAAAAAAAGGATTTTAAGTGCGCCTTATAGTCGCGAAAATACGGTATAATGAAAATACCTGGGTAGAAATAGCAACGTATGTTTTTGCTTTGGTTTAAATGTTGATGCTTGTTTGTACATATGTACAATACAGGATGTATTGATGAGGTATTAGCTATTGCTTCTGATTTATTCACTTTGCCTTTAAAACACAAAGGACTACATACAAAGAAAATAAATGAAGAATCCAAAAATGATTTCGGCAAATAAAAGAAAGCCTTTGGTTCCCCTGGTTCCAATTCACTGTCGTTCTTGTTTGCCTTTTTTCCAAGAGAACCACATCCTTGAGGACGTCAACAAATGCGTAATTGCTCTGCAAGAGGGAGACGTGGACACCCTCGACCGAACTGCCGGGGCTATCCGCGGCCGAGCTGCTCGCGTGGTCCACATCATTAACGCTGAGATGGAAAACTACGAACCTGGGGTCTACACTGAGCGTGTGCTGGAGTCCATCAAGCTCCTGTCCGAGACTGGTTAGTGTGCCTTACACCAGGCTGGGGGGGGGTGGGGGGCACAATAAGTCACAGTGTAATGTATCACAGTGTATTGTGAAGATTAATTCAGTATCCTTCACCTTTGTCCTGTGCCTGCATCAAACATTCTGCTACAACCCTTTTGGCAAGTTAAGCTACTTTCATGAGGAGTAGTGCAACCCAAACACACACACACACACACACACACAAGAACACACGCTAGCCCTTCTGTAGTTTCCCACTCTGTTCAGCGACTTACAAACACACTGTAATTGCCTGGATGTCCCACAGTTTGGATCAGCGTCTTGGCTCTAACACCGGCCTTGGACACCACCTGTTCAATCCTCAGCCCGCAATCCATTTTTGTATCAGTTATTTCCAGGTTATCGCCCCATTCCAGGAGACCTGAACTCGTCCCCTTGGCAGGACACACTCAAAAGAGAACAGCTTTATTGGAATGAATTCTAAATACTAAATAATTTCACATTTTATGAGGTGTGAGGATGCAGTGAGAGTACACTTTCATAGTTGGGTTTAGGTCAAATCTACATAGTATATTCTAGGTTGGGTATTTGAATATATACGTTGTGTATTCTGTATATATGTGGGGATTTTTTACGAGTTTTACTCGTGAACCCGTATACAGTACTGAGTGCAGGGTCCAACAAAAAGATGGGAGGTTATTGACTGGAAGAAAAGTAATAAATCAATTATTGTCCTTTCAGCATATTGAGTTTTAGGCCACATCAAAGGTTCCATGCAGAGTTTTTGACCTCAAACACCCCTAAGCATGTGTTTGGACCATGAGTGGATCTCCATTTTTATTATATCTTAAAATATACGCCTGTGGGCGACACAATAAACATTTCTTCCAGTGTCGTCACACTATTGGGCTGATTTATTACAGACAATAACATGAAAGGACAGGGACGGGAAGCTAGTAAACATAGAACTAAACAGATCTAAATTCTAAATTCTAAAGAACATGTTTTAAATATCAACTATACGCACAAAGCATTTTAGGCAGTGACATAGAATGTATAGAAAATGTAAGGAGCATAATGCCTATTAAATATGGAAACATTAATTCAAGTTATTATCTGTAGTGTTTTGTTGTTAAACAGAGCCGAGCTTTGTGACACACCGAGAGAGTGAGTTTGGGTAGCATTTACTACGTGGGAGAAAGGGAGAGCTTTTATCAGTGTTGGAGTGTTGCTTTTTCCTGTTAGAAACACACACCGATGTTCTCTACATCAGTAGAAAAGATTCATGCCGAAAATGTCGCTCACTATTTTTTCCAAAACAAAAGAAAAAAGTCAATGTATCTTGTCATAAATGCATTTTCCTTGAGGCCTTGTCTTAGAAAAGAAGAAAGGTCAGGTGTCGTTTTAGTAACATTTTTGCGCCATGAAATAACCCCTCAATTTTTTTAAAGTAGCCGCTTACAGGCCTTTAAACAAGTACACCATTGTAAAAGGTGGACGAAAGAGGATGAAAGGACAGTGGTTACTTAGAAATTACCTGTTCACAAGAATGGAACCACAATCCCTCTTTTATAAATGCCCCCCCCCCCCGGTACATGCTCACCCATCCATCCATCCATCCATCCATCCCACGGTTCCAACCTTTTAAACCATTAGAGCCAATTTAGCTAGGTGCTATATCTATTATTTGCTCTTTACTTTCATCTGCCAGAATAATTGAGAGACCCAACATCCCCCCCACCCCCCCCTTTCACAAGATGATAAGTAGCAAACAGCATTAAGGGAATGTGGTGTGTCACGTATCTGCCGCTAGACTCCACCTTAATGGACTGCACACAGTGCTGGTTATTCTTTAATCTTCGTGTGGATCCCCAGTGGAGTGGTTGCCGGTCTGGTTACATGGTGTCTTAAGCACATTCTGTTCTATTATTGTATCATTTAGTTTAATTGATTGGAGTCATTAATTGTTGAGGTAGTGTCTCTTGAACACTTAGGAGGTAGATTTTATATGACCATAACCCTGACCCACACCAAGACTTAATTGTTTTGCTGTTCTATTGCACTTCCGTGGAGAATGCAGCTTGTGTCTGGTCAGCAGGACCCCAGAAGCATTATGTTAGTTTTACTGAGGACAACAAATAAAATGTAGATGTTGTGGCGTCATACTAGTTCCCCACTGTTTGTTTTCATTATTAGGAAAATCTAATGGACAAAATGGAAGGTGTACTAAATATGTGCTTTATACAAAAGAGAGATGCCCTGTAAAAGGCAAACATACAGTTAGACAGTTTTGGAGAATCATTTTGCCCAAGCATTTCTCTTTTATGGAACTACGTTCTTTTTGTTCTTTACATTTCACAAGATTCTGAGCTTTTTTTCTATTTGTGATGTGTGTTCTTGAAGAATGAGGTTTTATATAAAAAAAGATTCCCTCTAGAATACAATTTGTTATTGAGCTGTCTGTATGGATTAGTTCAGCCACCTACACACAATCACATTGTGTACTTCTTATAGCTTTCATTGAAAACTTTGAGAACCGCACAGAGGGCTATATACGTATACACTTTTGGTACAAAAAATACATTTTGTTCTTATTCATGACTGAAAAAAAGGAACAACCAATGCTGTGGCTATAGACTTTACAATTTTGTCAACATGGAAATGAATATTTGCTGTTTTTAAACTGCTTAGACGTGCATAATAATGCAATCTAAAGAAAATACCATGTGCTCCTATAAATGGTGCAGGTTGTCATTTCTGCCACTTTTACCAAAAATGTAATTGCAGTTGGACTGTAGGCAAAAGCTGGAAAACTTGCATAAAATTGATAAGCCAAAGTATGCATTAACAAGCCTCTGATTTTAAGATAATGTCCTATCTGACTTACCCTTAAGGTAAAGGCTGGGATGATACAGAATGAATGGCTCTATGGCCTCGGGAAAGTATTCAATTTTACGTAAACTTTAACGAGGCCTTGTGTGCTTTCAATTGTGGGTGCTAATTGAGATGTTAAGGTGGGAAACCGGCAACTGTGTTAGTTTCATTGGCTCCATATTTCTCTTTGATGAAGGGCTGTTGTGTTATCCCTTCCCATTTTCCTCTCATTGGTGGTAGTTTGGGGGTTTTAGGGGCTACCGTGCACATCTGATCTGGACCATAAAGCGTTTATCGATCCTTGTGAACTTTTGCCTCCCTCTCCCCTCAGCCTTCACAGACCAGATGTCTATGGATTTGAACACAGTCAAGAAGGAATCTATAGCTAGGGGAAAGTGTTGCTGAAACAAAGAAAAAGGATATAGGACCACACACCTTTTAGAGGGTACCAAGTACAATTAACTAAACTCTACCAAAAAAAATCAATACCTGTCAACAAGGATTTCACTAAGCTATCTGAGCAGGAATTTTAGTGGAATTCATTGATGTGGTTCCCTTTTTCCCCTTTCTCTGTGTATGTGCAAAACATTTGTACTGGGCCTGTGCTCAAGTGTGTTTGAGTGTTGTGTGTCTGTGTGTATGTATGTAGTGCATTTGATTGCCCCAGTGTTTATGCCCACAGAAACTTGGCCAATCACATCCTTGCCTGTCTTTCTGACAGCTGCCACATCAACACGGGACGCTTATCACAACCGCCTGCCCTTCGACCTTGTCGCCGTTTGCCCATCTCACGTCCACATATTGAGTGCGGTCAAATTTATGGCCAGGCCCAAAACAGCCAGCCAAGGCACACAACTCTTTAGGTGTAAAGCGGAGCCATAGATTCCTGACGGACAGTCCACACATAGGCCCCGGATTGAAGCGTGTCCTTGAGAGGGAGGAAAATCAATAGCCTAATGGGAAAGTGGTTATGGCTTTTTTTCCTCTCTTTTCCCCTCTCCCTCCTTCAGCGCAGAGACACTCTTCTGCCCACTGTTTAAACTAATCTTCTCCTCAAAAAGAGGACACATTTTCAAGTTGATCATTAATGTGGCGCCTGGAGAGGGTAGATTAAAAAACTGATGTATGGCCATAGTCAGTGTGGCATTTAGAGAAGCAGGGTGGCATTGCTTCTTGCTATTACATCGGGGGACGCAAATGGGATTTAGCAAGGGTTTTGCAGGGAGTAATAACACACATGCACAGACTGCCACCCACATGTCATAGCTGTAAATCAGTGGATCAAGTGCACTAAAAAGAAGTGCAGCAGAGACTGGGGGAGAGAAGTAAAGACACTTCACACTGTCTACTTCTACTTGTCTAAAATAATACTTCTGAGAACCTCACGGTGTGGCTGGCCCGAGTAAAAGTCACTCCCCATTTATAGTCTTTAATCAGAACACGTTGTTTGTGATAGCAATGGCTTGGTTGTACTTAAAGGGATTGACTTGGTGAGACACCATATACATTGTTATTCATTGATATAGATGATTGGAAAATAGGTTTTATAAAATTTGAAGTTCTGAAGGCAAAAGGGGGTCCAACCCGTTACTAGCATGGGGTACCTAATAAAGTGGCCGGTGAGTGTATATATATATATATATAAATATATACATAAATATATAAATTAAAGCTACATAAAGTCTCAATAATATGATTCAGTGTGACACCTTATCTACTATCCTCGACTACTTTCCAGGCTAATATGTATTATTCTCCTTCTTCTGCATATTTTGAAGCGGTACTCAATTACTCCAATAGCATTTCCAACGCATGCGTCAAAATGACATCAAATGTTGCAGCCTGATCAGGAATGTTCTTTGGTCGTGTTTAACTAGCTGTGGCAGCATGGACATCTCGATGGTTGCGTGCGTTGCAATAATTTGTCTCGGCCAACTGTGCTAGTAAGTGGACTAAGGGTGCTGGTGAGAGGGATAATGGTGTCGGGAAAAGGGATAACGGTGCCGCTGAGAGGGCCAACGGTGCTGGTAAGCGGACTGAGGGTGCCGGTGAGAGGACTAACGGTGCCGGGGAGAGGGCTAACGGTGCCGGTGAGAGGACTAACGGTGCCGGTGAGAGGACTAACGGTGCCGGGGAGAGGGCTAATGGTGCCGGTGAGAGGGCTAACGGTGCAGGTGAGAGGACTAACGGTGCAGGTGAGAGGACTAACGGTGCCCGGGGAGAGGGCTAACGGTGCCGGTGAGAGGGCTAACGGTGCCGGTGAGAGGACTAACGGTGCCGGTGAGAGGACTAACGGTGCCGGTGAGAGGACTAACGGTGCCGGAAAGAGGCTTAATCAGCCACAGGTGAAACAGATCTGGTGATTGCTTTTACCGCTGCATGAAATGCGAGTGGGGACAGAGGCATGCGAGAGAGAGAGAAGCAGCAGGAGACAAAGGCTGCCAGAGCGACAGTGCAGACCGAGAAGGTCATGAACAAGCCTGGCGCTGCACAACCGTTATTGTAAAGCATGTGAACAATCCCAAACAGCGTTGCTTGGCCTCCTTGTGCTTTGGGAAACTAGGCTAGTAACGAGATCCTGTCACGGTCACGTCTTAAAAGATGTGGACTCACACCTCATTATGGAATGATGCATCAAAGTTGGTTCTCATTGTGATGTCCTGGAGTGAAAAGCATTAGGGGATATACATGCCCTCACCATGGGTACTACAATGACAACAAACCATCCGTTTTCCACACATTCTGACAAGCAGGCATGCATGTAGTATGTGTGTACGCACACACATACTACATGCATGCCTGCCCCCTATACATCTCAATTACAAAGAGGACAGGAGCAATGGCTTTTCATGTTACATTTGTCACATTTTATGACACAAAAATAAATAAAAACGTATCAACTGGTTTGTCGGAGACTCTTCTCTCCAATAACAATGTTTTGGGTACAGAGCTTCCCTCATTTTCTAAGGAATGTCGATATGATATGTATATACATCTATCTAGCTATATGTATATGTATCTCCCAAAATGAATCCCAAGTAGCCACATGCTAAAACATAAACTGCTTAATTGTTTATCTTCCTCTAAATGGGGCCCAAATATATAAAATAGGCGACATTGTGATTTGACGACGAATTTCAATTATAACAACTGATACAATAAACTTTTTTATAGTGCATTCAGAGAAATTAAATCAAGGGAATATTTTTTGCATGGACTAATGATAAAAACGGCTAGTTTAAGTTTCACATATATCTACACAGTACTAATGGAGAATATTTATCATTATCATGAGATAATGAGAATCTGAGGGGTGATAATATATTCTTGGATCCCTGAAATTCTTTGTGATTTTAGTAATACCCGTACTTCTTTCTTTTCACACTGGAACTAAAACTGTTCCCTGCAAGATCACAGATCAAAAATAATGAATGCTTAAAGTTATATTTAATAATTTCGTGCAGGTTTTTTGGATTGTAAAATATTGCCTAAATTGAACACTTTTCCTGCAGAATTTAGGTTTGGGGATGAAGAACTTTGCGGTTTGGAGGTCATTAAACACCTTAGAGGGGCACATCATATCTGCTGTGAGGTTTTTAAGCATCCATTGTGCTTCCAGAACTTCTCACTTTGAATATGTTTAAGCCTACGGGGTGAAAAAATCCATTCCTACATGGTCACATTTAATTCCCTTCATCATTTTTCAACTGGAATGAGTGAAATTGCTCCTTACCATCAGCAACTTTGCTCATTAAGAGCTCGGAGAACATTTAAATATTTCTATTTAAAACGCCTTCCCAGCAATTCCCACAAGCCTATATTACGCTTCTGCAGTAAGTGGATTAAACTGAATTAAAAACGAAAAAAAAGGGGAGTCTTTTTTGTAGGGCCTTTTATGTTTGGTAAAATATAGCTTATGTTTTATATTAGACAAAATAAGTATACTACAGATACACCTTCAGTGCAACCTGGCTAATTGATTTAGTTCACTGTGTTGAAAATGAAAATAAAGCTGGCCTGGTGCCATTCCTTATTTGACGTTTTTCCTGTTGATCAAATACCATTTAGTCTTTCCTCATTAGAGCTTTTGTTCTCGTCTCAAAAGGCTGTCTTAATTCAGTTCAAGTATCTACTATTAATCCACTCCACTCCTTTATGTAAACACATTTGTTACAAACTACAATTCAGCCGGGGCATCTTTTTCTAAAATAGCAAAGTCTCACACTCAGTCTTACTTTGTGAATGTAGTTTTCTATCCAAAATGATTTCTAAATACTTTGATTTATTTGTAAATCATTGACAACACCTTTACAATTGTCGACTTCAGTCCTGGTCACAAGTACAGGGGGCTTTAAAGACATTTGCAGTGGTCGAAATAGACTTCATTTGCTTCATGGCAAATGAAGACGGACCTTTTGTGGCTGACGACTGTCTGTCCAGGTAAACCTCAGCTTTTGTTATGATAATTTGCAACGGCACAGCGTCCTTTAAACGAATACATTATTAAACTTTGCATTCAATTATTGTGACTCGTAAGGAGATTACGTCGAAAAGGTAGCCTGCTAAATATTCAAACATTCCCTGCGTATTCGTTAATATTTAATGTATATTCACATTCCGTACAATTGATTTGGAAACACAAAGAGCAGAAAGCTCCTCCGTCAGGTCTGGCCAATTGATACTGACAACAAAACCAACCATTTGTACAGTCAATAGAGACTTTCCTTTTGTTGCTTGGCTTTTGTTTGGCTCAAAAGACTGATGAATTAGTTTCCATTCATTGTGATTTGACAGGTCGAGCTTGCAGGTTCGCGCCCTTGTACGTCTTTCTCACGGCTTCCACAGATGCACGAGCACACACAAATACATCCGAATACTTCCACATGCCAAATGCCAGTGTACGCACAAACAAATCTGTGACACATAGGCTGATCAACCTGTTGCGTGTGGGCCAAGGTTAAATTGTTAATTGGCGTGCAATGTGCAAAAAGCATATTGTCGCACACACACAGAGGTTCAGGCTGACACAGGATGTAATTTCTGCTGCTGACATGAAAAGGTTGTGATGGATCATGGCCACTACTAGAAAAACTACCCAAGAAAAATCATGCCGTCACTTTTTTTTTCTTTTTCTTCATTGATAGGTTTTCACCCATTGTGAAAGATGACTAACGCGCCTAATAAACCCGGGTCTCATACCTCTCTCGCCCATGTCTCATTGCAGTCATGCCCCGTTTTGCTGAACAAGTGGAGGTTGCCATTGAAGCGCTGAGTACGAACCCTCCACAGGCCTTTGAGGAGAATGAGTTCATCGATGCGTCCCGTTTGGTCTACGACGGGGTCCGTGACATCAGGAAAGCTGTCCTGATGATAAGGGTATGTTCCTTACCTCCTCTAAACGGAAAACACTGGTTTAAATGCTCTGCAAGTGTTGGTGACATAAATGACTGTCTTTTGAAAATTTGACCAAGACCAAGTGCAGAGATGTATTTCTGCCTCGATCAAAAAAGTGAATACATTTGATGAGGTATTTTGTGAATTTCCCTGTGTTGCTGAGTATTCAGTGGCACGGTTTGCTCTACCAATAAAGTATACCCTAAGGATAAAGACAGGCACAATTGAGAGCTAAGATTTCCCATCAGTCACACGATCAGGTTGGCAGAGCATTTTACACATCATTATAACAATGCTGCATAACAACACCAGACACCAGCAGATCTACTGTCTGGAATACTCCAATGTTACAGTATCAGTGTTCCTTTTTTTTACCATGTAATTCATTCAACTTTATGCAGGTTGGAAGGTTTCCCAGTGCAGCACTGAAAAAAAAATCTAATTATGGAAAATACTTTGATGTCGGTAAATAATGTAAACCAGGCAGCTTTGAACTGCCCCGGACCAGCTGGCTTCATAATCCCATCCGAGTTCAATTACTTTCCAAGGAGACAACTTGGAAGATCGTTGCTTTCTCTGTTGTCAAACTCCATCATATAGATAGCAAATGTTGGTGCCACGTGTAATAGTTTTGTTTGCACTCATTTTTAAGCGTCAGTGTTTTTTTTCTCTCTCTCTCTCTCTCTCTCTCTCTCTCTCTCTCTCTCTCTAAATCCGAGTAATGGCTCCTTTTAGAATTTCTACAGCAACGATCTTATGGAGAGTCGAGGGATTAAGAGACCAATTCTTCACAGTGTTTAAAAAATGAGGGAGGTCTTGAGAAGATACTGAAGTTACAATAAAAGTTCTCAAACAGTATGTACCCAAGTACACATTTACAGAGCGCAATGGGGTGAGTTGTGGATAAAATGGAACATGTATAAAAGAAGGGGAACACATTGTTTCGTGTCCTTGTGAGATGATAAAATACAACCCGCAAAGGCTTGCTTTAATAATACCTCTGAGTTTAAGGCCATTTCAGATGCTGCAAATTTGGGGTTTCTTGTGTATTATCACTCTAGGAATAATTGCATCCTCTGCTTTGGAGGTCACAAATTATAATAATAAAGCAATCTACTGGGTCACTTTTTGATGAAAAAATGTTTTGTTTTTTTGCCTTAATGAAATGAAGAGTAACACACAGCTGCTTATTGTCTGGTTATATTACCCTTGATTTTGGAATCCAGTTTGAATATATTTACATGAAGAGAGCTAATTTATAGAGTAAATTAGATTTTTATTTCCCATGTGGGAATAAAGTCATAAAAAAAAATCAGTGATTTAAATAGGATTACAGGTACATAACCAGCAAAGATGTAGGAGTGACTCCTTTTTTCCACAGATCTCATATTCTACTAGCTAAGCTAATCTTAATTAGTGAGACATCGTAAATTCATGTTCATTCTTAAATTACTCGTGCTCCAAATGCCGTTTTCAATTATTTAGTGGAAAAAAAGCTGTATGTTCTACTTATAACATGACTCTTTGCCTAAATGGCACTTTTCTATAACATGTTTTGAAACTGCTTATTTGATGAAAAATGTACTTTCTTGTTACTTGTTCTTCTGAGTTTGTATCTGTATGTGGAAATGCACTTATTGTAAGTGGCTTTGGATAAAAGCGTCAGCTAAATGACCTGTAATGTAAAATACATTTACACTAAATTGTTGCACGCTAATGTCGATTCCTATTTTAAATCAATGAGCCCTACTGTGAGATTCAGTTTGAATGTGCTTTCCAGGGGTAAGTCCTTGAAGCAGAACAGCAGCCTTGACAGTCCACCCCAAAAAATGTTGTCGTATCTTGAAAAGCCGGTGGACACATTTTCAAAGCAGCAAATATTTCTGCAAATGACAATATCCAGGTGACCACATGAATAATCTCCAAGGTTAAACGCTGCTTGCACTGTCTCTCTCAAGAATCTCAAAGCACTTTTTACGGTGACCCCTTTAATTCACTAAAACTTGAGCGCTGCTTTCGACATTCTCTTATTTGACACCAATGGGATGTGGAACTAGAGCTGTTTGTATTTGTGTCACCAGTTTGTTATTCATTTTGACGGAAGTGTTCAGATGAGGGAAGGAATTCATCTGAAGTTGTTGAGATGATGAAGATATGTCTATTTTTATTCTGTGAAATCGCTGTCTGTCGTTTGCTGAGCTTGATTTGAGTTCAAATATTAGGAGGCTTTGCATAACACATGCTGTCTGTTACACCTGAGACTGCGCCGAACGGCATGAAGTCAAAGGTGCTCTTTTCAACTGTAAGATTTTTTCCTGACTTTTCTGCATGGATTTGTCTCCGTTTCTCACAGACACCAGAGGAGCTGGAGGATGACTCTGACTTTGAACAGGAGGACTACGACACTCGCAGCAGGACCAGCGTACAGACTGAAGATGACCAGCTCATTGCTGGACAGAGTGCTCGAGTGAGTGGATGCCCCCCCCCCCCCCTCCCACCCTTACCTTTCAGAAAACTTCCTGTATGTTTCTCTGTTGTAAAGTAATACAGATGAAGGCAATGTGTATTTAATTTGGCAAAGGCTCGAATGCATCATAGAATTGATGGAAGTGTTACTGCTTCAATCGTAGGGTGCGGTGCACGTCTCGCTCGCATCCCACCTCAACACAGCTCCCCCTGTTCTCGAGCCATTCTGGAATTGATTGAGCCAAGTATCCACTAGTTTCACACACATTGCATGAAAGTCCATTAAAACCCTCATAACAAGAAGTGTTATTTTAAATAAACGCCGTTTGGGGGTGGCAGGTGTAAAATTGCAATCACAAACAAAGGAGGTAATTACCTAATTCCCTTCTGATGCCACACAAAGGGAAGAGTTCCCGCCTCGTACTGTGCCAAGGCTCCAGTCACAATGCTCGCCATCTCCCACACGCAGCCAACATCTCAATAGCCAGGGCCTGGTCTTTGTTGCACATTAGCAATTTTTCACTTGGGCTCAGCTTAAGGAACATTAAGGGGGTATCAGTGCTTGCCCCCCCCATTCCGCAACACCGGGTCTGAGGTGATGTGTTGCATGGATAGTGGATGGCAGGAGTATGACTTGGCCCAATGCCTGTTCCTATGGCACAGACCTGTGTCTGCAAACACACTGGGGGGGGGGGGGGGGGTAAAGCACTAAGACAGGGAAAACAAATAAACTCCAAACAAAAATGTATTGCTACAAAGTGTACACTAACTATAACCCTAATTGTAATACATATTTCATCAAATCATTATTAGCAGTAAAGAAATGCAAGACAACGCAACACATATCCATTTATGAACTCATGAAAGTTGAACAAATATTCAATCCAACCATGAAAAAAACGAACCCATGCCATGGGAGCACAATAGCTTCTCCAGGATCACCGTGGGGGTCCTGGGTGAGAAGAGCTTTGAGTTTGTAGTATGTTGACTCCCACTAAGGCTCCCGCAGCGCAACGCTGCAGAGCCATCTGAGCTTGGACGCACAAGGGAGCCTCACAGCACCAAACTGTCTACTTTCCCTGGCAATCAACTGTGCTTCGAGTGGGTAGCTCTTCTTGGGCACAGTTTGAAGTCGCATCGCGTCCCTTTGTTGTAACTTTGTTGCTGCAATACAAGCACTACCAGGTGGATTAAAGGGTGAGGTAGCTAAATGTGAAAATTGTTCAAGCAGCCTCGATTTAAACGTGATTATATTATCTTATCCAACATACCGTACATCTGGCATACAGACAAAGCCTCTCATACTGTTAGTTAACGGTGCTGTTTTTTCCTCTAATAGACAACGTAATGCCCTCACAGGCAAACATTTACACACGTTGGAGGCAACCGCATCCATAAAAGAACCACCGGTCGCGTCAGGTTGAAGCTTTCCGTCCTTTCACCGTCATGCCAAGCGCACACTGATGCTCTCTGGTCTGCATTCAAACGGACAAGAGGAGGCGTAATCCATGTTCTCCATAGGAGCTGACGTGAGCACGCGCAGGTTTACAGTCATGATCCCCACAAATCTCACACAGGACACGGGCGTAACGTCTCCCTCTCACTTCCGTGGTTTCATCCCTTTCGCTCGCTGTAGACACAAATCGAATGCAGTCCAGGGCTCTCGCAGGAGCCTTTGTTTGCTTCGTTTGTCACTTCTATTATACTCATGTGTAAAGCTAATTTATTAGCGCAAACATGCATAAGGAGAAGACAGAAAAACAGACAGGGGACCTGTACGTCATCTCTTTCTGCAAGGACACGCAACTCCCCATCTCCAACACACGTACACACAAGCCGACATCTCTTAACCCAGTGATTGGATAACACTGTTGATAGGTCATCCATAAAATTGAACTCACAGTGTCTGGGCAGTTTATTTCAAATGAAACAAATTAAAGTCATTTCAAGAAGAAGAAGAAACCCGGAAAGCGCTCTAATCCCTGCAGACGCAGACGAGTCGCAGAGTGTATTGGCGAAGCACTCCCTGGGCCGGATTTGCCACTATGTTAAGCTCCCAAGGCCCGCTCCTTGTTGTTATCAGTAAAGTAGGGGAAGGGATTTAGGGATAAGTGAATTCTAGAGAGCACGGGAGGAGAGAGAAAGAGAGGGGGGGCTTCACCAAGTGCCTTTCTGCTCCCCTGACGTCCCAATTGGCTCATGTGTTTACCCCGGTGCTTCAGCTTTCTTTGTGTTCACAACCCTCCACCCTCTGTCTTCCCTCTTTCTCTCACTCCTCCTTCCCTGAACTCTCTCTCTCTCTTTTGTCACACCATTTTCAGCGTGAATTTGAATACCAACCAAATCCCTCACTCTCTCCTCAACCTCCCTTGATCTCTTATTTTAGAAATGGAAATTTCCAATCCAAATTGTTGAGTTTCAAGACTTTTTGTTCCCTTTTAGCTGTTTTGGGGGAGCATTTCATCTTGGATTAATGCAGCTGTTATGTGCAGAAGAAATATATTGGATTGCCCTAAGTACTCCGATTCTTAATGTAGTTTACATTCTTTCTTACTCACTCCAGTGGCATTCGGCAAAACTAACTATGCTTCTTTTCAATGGTGTAGCAACCATTTCAACACCGGGGGCCTACTGCTTGGTTCAATTATAGAAATACGTGAATAATTTATTTCTCAACAGTTGGGTGCAGGAAGGAAATGAGCAGCAAATGTATACTAATGATCGCCCTTGAGTCCTGAGGTCAGAATGACATGCTTGGTGGCACATTGCACTCATTATGTGTGGCTATTGATTAGGTAGCAATTAATGTACATCTTCGCCTCCATTATGTTTTTTCAAAATTCAACATGAGCGGGCCATGACGGTATGAGCTACTGACTGGCTCCCCAGAACCACACACATTAAAGTGTTTTCGTGCAAGCGTCATGCATAATATTGTGCCGTCTTCACCAGGAGGATTATGTGATCACTCATCTGTGTGCGTTGGTCCATGAGTCGGTGTCTGTCCACAGCTAATCGCACTTTCTGCTGCAGCGAAAAAATGTTATTTGGTGAGTGATCAAAGACCTCTTGTGTTGTGGAGACTTGGTGCTTTCTCAAAACACACTTTCTTCGCTAATTATTCTTCACGAGGCAGTAGTGATAATACAGCTTATTGAATCTTGAAACGGCAGCCACTTCTCTATGGCCAGGGTCGCAGTGGGGGAGAAGCGTACTGTAGAGCGTATGTCCGTGGGGAAACAATTTGCTCACTTTAATAGTTCATGACTATGTTTTTGGCTAAGAGCTCACTGAACTGCACACACAAATGGCTGCATTACTTCCACTTAGCTGCTGCTCAGACACGTTTTTTTCCGGAGCTTTTTTATTGGGCGTGACGCATATATAGGACAATTTTTGAACAATGGACTTGATGCCTTAATAATTGTTTCAAGTGGTAAAATGCCCATTGGTGCTGATTAACCTATAACCAAACCTGCAAATTGAATTTTGGAATGTGTCGGATTAGTAAATAACTTGTAGCGGTGTGTTTGACTTTGTTTGTGCTTTGGCCGTCATACGGTGGTTAGTTAGTGGGCGGTGATGGTGATTGTGCAACCCACAATTCATAGCGACTCCTGTAGGGGGAATACAAGTTTGCCCTGCTTGAATCAGCAGTTTGTTCTAAATGGTTTATATATTAGTGTGCAGTCTAGATACATATTAGCGTTGTATTTGTTTTAAATGTGTTTTCACCCCACGTGATGGATTAAGCCATGCTGCTGTTTGTGTGTCTCTGCACAGGAGGTCTATGCACACTTGGCTTGGGGGGGGGCGGGCTTTGTTCATTTGGTTATTTGGTCGAGTCTTCATTCAAGCTAACCGTCACCAAGGCTTTGTACGTTTGGGCTCACAACGTGATCAGCAGGCCGAAGCTCATGGACACATCTGTTGGCCTCTGATGAGAAAGTTGTGCCTTTATGCTTTTCAATTTCTATTTGTAATTTCATTGTTTTCTCGGACCCGCTCCTGTTTCAGCTTTTTTTTTTTATTTTTAAAAAATATCAAAAGGACAAGTCATCTATGTATTTTGTTTTCTATTTTCTCCCGACATTTCTAGCAGTGGACATGAGCACTTTCTCACTGAGCTCACTACACCCCCACACACCAGCTTTGCTGTGGAAGAGGGAAAAAGAGGACGAGGGTGATTATTTCAATAAGAGAATAGCAATTCTTGGAGGAAAGTCAATAATAGATGAGGTTGAAAAACACTGGTGACTTTTTTTTTTTACTGTACTCGTTTCTCTCTGTGCCTCTCAAGTCAATAGAATCGACCTGATGGAACCCAGGTTACTCTTCCTTCCATCCCACCTCTTTGACATTATGTTTAACAAATGCATTATTCATTCTCTGGTCTAAGAAGCGAGGTAATTATACATTTATCTCCAAAATAAAACTGGGTTCTCTCTGAGCCTGTGACCTTGCCACAAGATTTATGCCATTTTGGACCTGCCCCCAAATACCTCTGAGGAAGAAATGAAGGCAAAAATGGATTTGCTCTTTACGGCTATAACATGTCAAGGGGTTTGAAAAGATCCAGTCAAAAAAAGTTTAAAAATGCATTTTGTCCAAAGTTACTGTTTAAGTTTTGTACGGTGGATTAAAAAGTCCCGGCCAGGAAAAATTGATCCAATCGGTGTATTATTTTCTTTTCCCTTAACTAATCTCTCTTTTTATTCACCCTTTACTAATTTCTCTATCATGTTCTGCTTCCCAACCATATCACCCTCGTTTACCTAAATTCTCCTCTTCTGGCATTTGCCTCATTTGAGTAATCCTTTCAATTTATTCTGCTCAATTTTACTCCCTAACAGCCTCATCCTCCTCCTCCTCCTCTAATGCTTTTGTTTCTTCCGTGCTCCCCTGGTTCCTGCAGGCTATCATGGCACAGCTTCCCCAGGAGGAGAAGGCAAAGATTGCTGAGCAGGTGGAGAGCTTCAGACAGGAGAAGTGCAAGCTGGATGCAGAAGTGGCCAAGTGGGATGACAATGGCAATGACATCATTGTGCTGGCCAAGCAGATGTGTATGATCATGATGGAGATGACGGACTTCACCAGGTAACAACGTCAAAGTGCTGCAATGAAAGATTGCATGGCCACTTGAAGGCAGTAGAAAAAATCTGATGTGTTACGTATTCAGGTAAATTTTTTTTCTCCAATTTGCTTGGAGATTGTTGCTCACTACAGTGTACAAACTCTAGAAGGAAAAACGTAACCGTAAATGCTTAAGCTACGATTGTGCTCAACAACAATTCCCTACCTTTGTTTGGTGCTCGGTAGGTAATGCATGGAGGGTTTTAGAGGTTTTTCACTGTCAGCAGCTGCCTGCTGTGTCAAAGAACAGGTTGACGAGGGTGGGGAGAGTTCACCAAAACAGAAACGTTGCACGATAGATTATAAACCATGAGCTGAGAAGCAAAGCTCTGGGTGAGGGGCCACTATGAGTAACCCCTTTGCTCATGAAAATATTGATAATAAAAAAGTGACAGCAAGTTGGGTTCTTGCCTCTGCAATGCTCAGAGCTGCAAGGTGTCGTGTGAGAGGCAAAGTAACCCAGACCACCTTTGTGTTACTCAGATTACATAGCGCTGCCGTTATTTAAAGATGCACTGTGATAGATAATCCTTCTATTTTTAATTTACAACATTCTCACTTATGTTTACTAAAAGCCGGCAGCTTCCATCTCAATCTCCTCCATCTGGGCTCAACATATCAGGAAAATCCCTAATGCCTAACTGATGGTTATCCGCCTCGCGTATGGATCTGTGCACTACTCCACTATTAGATGCCGCGGAACAAACCAAAAAGAAAAGAGAAATCAGAGCCAGGAGTCATTAGTCATGAGTGATTATGGTGGTGGTGCTGCGACTGCACCATTATTACTTGGCATTGACCCCAGTTACTCAGATTGGCATGAGCAAACTAAGTGGAAATGTCAGCTTAGCACTAACTAAAACAAATACATTACACAAACAAACACACTTATACAGCCACAGTAACTTTTCGCCTTCCTAGTGAATCCAGAAAAAAACAAAGGTTCGTTGGTTGGCCATTATTTCCTTCTGTAGCTGCATTCAAAACACTTCTGCTTTGCTGTTAAAAAAGGGAGACGCTTTTTTTCTTTGCTATTCCAAGCACAGCTCCATTATACGTGATTAGGGACTGCATTGTATACTGTATTTTCTACACCATTCACAGTGAAATTGTGTATTGTTGGTTGATTGTAATGGCATCACCCACATTCCCTTCTCCCCCTTTTTTTTCCCTCTCCTTGGACACTCCCAGAGGCAAAGGCCCCCTGAAGAACTCCTCAGATGTGATCAACGCGGCTAAGAAGATTGCAGAGGCCGGTTCCAGGATGGACAAATTGGCCCGTGCAGTTGCAGATCAGGTAGATTTACAACCGTGTCTGCTGCTGTCATTTTTTTCATCATTAAACTTTCTATTAGTGTGAAGCTGTCACCGCCTGTGTCATAGTAGCTGGCGGCTGAGCAAATTTTGATTCGGAGTAAGAAGGCATGGCCATCGGAAATCTTTATTGTGGGCATTGACAAGCCCAGCTGGAGCTGTGGGCTGTGTTACTGCATGAATGTGTTTCCCAATGGAGCCAACACTGAGAGAGAGAGAGCAAGACAGCCGAACCAAGTTATGTCTCTAATATAATTAGCTCGCCACCGAGGTGGTGCATTCATTATCAGATGAGTACTTCTCTAAAACACGCTGACAGACCATTTTCAATATCTAATCAATCAGCACTGTGCCTAGGGAAGACAGGAGTGAAAATAAGTGGGTGTGTGCGCTGTGCATGTGTGCATACAGCAAATGAAGTGGGAGGTATTTGAGAATGCAGCACTCTAGGTAATGCATAATGTTCTTCTTCATTTCATCTGTCTCTAATAAGCAATGAGAATAAACTTACGCACAAGGCCCACTGATTTATTAAGGCAGCCTGTTATCATTGTAATTGCAACTGCCGCTACATAGCTAGCTAACTCTTGGAACAATTAGTGTTGGTTTCAGTATCACACGCTGGGCCTCTTTCCAGTGCTGCTTAGCTGAAGAAATGTTGGACCTCACATCAAAATTTAGATTAAATCCTGAAAGCCGCATGAGGCCTGCACAGATGGTCACCAACCAAGCTGCTTTACCTGAAGTTTTATTGTGTCATGTTCCAAACTGCTCACAATACGTAAAGTGGTTCTGTTATTTAAGATGTAGGGGGAAAAAAAAGATGCTTAATGCAACTGACTGTGGATACCCATAGGATATTGATCACTACAAAAAGAAGTCAATGAATCATGAAATGAAGGAACCTGACTGCAGGGAACTGTTAGGTTCATCAACCAAACGATTAACACTTGTTCATTGTTAGACTTCCTGCGAGACATCCTTCCTCAACGCACATGGCGCCCACTTATAACAACCCATTTTCACACTCATTTAGTTGGCATGATCTAATTGGGTGGTGCATGTTCATTTGTAAATGAACATGCAGAGGTTAGATTATAACACAATAACCGTAATAGAAAGAGCTTTTTTTTAATTTAATTCATCCAGAGCAATCCTGTGACAGCATGTGACTCCACAACAATATACGGGCAAGCCTTCCGCTGCCAGCACAGCACAGAATGCTTGTCCGTTTGAGTGGTCGTGGAGTCGACGGAGCTTTCCACTGACCAGAAGGCATCTTCAGTCAAAGCTGGCGCTGCATCCTCATGTCACACTGTCCGGCTCCACGAAGCATATTGCACGAAGTTTTGGGCTGTGACTGCATAACTACGTCTGTCATGCAGTAATTGCAACAAATAGTGAGGTGAAAAGAGAGCGTTTGAATCTGTATGTGCCGTGTTTTACGTACATTTGTGCATGTTTCCATGGGTTAAGATTCCTTATCTTGGTGACCTCGTCTCATTCTGCAACGCGCTCAGAGCCGGACCCGGGGCAGAGACGACAAAGTTACCATGAACTTGTGCTTATGTATTAGTTTCATTGCTACTCGGCTGCCAAGTGATAATCAGCGTTTAACAGGGTTTAGGTGGGAGTAAATCTGTCACATAGTGAATCACTGGCAGAGCCTGTGTCTGAATCAACAGTTGCTGCAATGAAAAGAGCAGGTGGCATGCATTTTTTAATTCTCGATTAAATGTTTCCTAGACTAGTGTTTATTGAATATTCAAAGCCTTCTGTTGCACTTCCAGAGACATCCGAATTGCGTTCAGGAAATAAAGAGGGGCTTGAGCAAATTTTCATTTATTGTAAAAGTGTTTTTGTGTGAGCCATTTGGAGTATCTATTTGGCATGTCATTCGTTGAATGGACTGAGGTATTACAAGTTCAAACGGCACAAGTTTGTTTTTAACATTGTATTGGAATTACGCAACAAATAACACACCCAATTGTTTCCCTTTATTCTCAATGAAGAAGACGGGTTTTTTGCATTCACACACTGTTGTAGGGAACCTCTGTTTGTCATGAGCAGTGTGGCTTGACAGTAAGAATAAAGCCTGCTCCACTGCCTTCAGACAGGTCCCTTAAGTAGCAAACCTTGTCGCCTTGACTCCACATCAGCCCTATTGATGAACAAGTGTGAAGCAGAAGGCAATTCTGCGTGCAACGCTGGAAGGACGGCGAGCTCTTTCATAGTCATTTAAGCACAGCACTTGACGTAGATAAACCCCTTGAGGCAACTCACCCCATTTCACTCAGGCAATGCCTTTTTTTCTACTCTATTTCCCCCCACTCCATTTACCGTCCTCTTCTTCCTTCCTTAAGTAGGCTTTCTACAGACACAGGCCAGATAGTGGAGAACAGCTGTGCACACCTTATCAGAGACGGGCTTAATTGTTGAGCGTTCCAATTTAGGAATTAAAAATGATGGGGTGAAATAAGTCCAAAGGCCTAATGGCTCAGTATCAGACACAAACACAGACCCCACAGTACCGGCAGCCACCGACTGGTTCCACCTCCTCAGCAATGTGTGGCACATGTGGAAAGAGCTCTGGTCCTCTGCTCCTCCTTGTAGAAGACCGACTCGTCAATAAACCGTATAGAATCAGCCTGCTTGAGAAAGTGTTTTATTAAAGTTGCTGATTTGTGTACATTTGTGATATTTTTTTAAGGTATAGTATTTTAGGTAACAGAATGTATTGTACTAGAATTTTTTTTTAGTTTTTGAGCAAAAATGGAAAGTGGTATAAGTTATGATGCTGTTGCTAGACAGCTTCATAACTTCATAACTTGCTTTTCCTGGTTTTACATTGAAGAACATTTTTTGAATTGTGTTTGCGTACCAAAATGAACGTAGACCCCTAAAGTTATTGTTTCTAAATGCTGCCAAGCACACGCCAGTGATCAGACGTCCAGGTTTCACTTAATTCGGCTCCATACGGAAGGACCTGTCGCACGACGCCAAACAGCGAGAGCAAAACTGCTGTCGCCTTTACTGACAGCAGCGTAACCACGTGTGACTGATGTGTAATTAAAAAGCTTCTGTGTCAAAACAAAAACTCCAGCTGGCAGGAGGTGGCTGAAGGAGTCGAGGACTAACCTTCTTCAAAAGTCAATGTCGCTCACTGAAAACGTTGCATCTCAAAACCTGTGAGCTTTTCGGAAAAAAAGCTGCTTTAATCTAATATGTTTTCGACTAATCGAAAACATATTGCCTTTAAATGCAAACCTGGGCGAGAGAAGATCACCTTCCCGTTCTCTGAATCACACGCTGACTGTGAACCAATCAGCATGCAACGCGAACGGCAGCAGTAACAGCTTCTGATGTATTGATAATATGGAAAAATATATAAATAAAATCCTGCTTCAAAAAAGAAAAGGACGTTTGATAGATTTTGACCATTCGGTCACCTTGTCTGCCTGTTAGTCACTGTAAATCCACCATTTTCTATTCTATTTCTTATATTCCAGAACGTGGCATATCACAGACAGAAGAAGGATAACAAATGCATTCAGGTTGTCATGAAGGCATAGTGAGTGGTTTTAAACACAGTGGGGAGAGGCCAGGGACTGGGGGAGTGACTCGCTTTCTGAAGTAACTGAAAGATGACAGCTTACCATCACAGGGACTTTAGTTGTCCAGTCAGCTGGAAGGCATTTTGAATAACTGTGGGTAACATGCTCTATTTGAAAATGTCATTCTGTCTTCATATCATCCTTCTGCCCCTCAAACATTTGTCTACAATACTATTAGATTCATAAGGAAATAGAAACACGTATCATACAGAAAAAGCGACATAATTAAACCGAAATAGCAACGGCCCCCCTCGTTGAAATAAAATAATAAATATATTCTTTTGTACACTAGAAAGCTGTTCTCAGCCTGGTTACCAAAGCAGCCTCCGTGTGAGGTGGTTTGCATCCTGATAGCGATTTGCCCTCATTTCAGCTCCAAGATTCACATCATCTTCCCGAATTCTCCACCAGGAGCAGGTTTCATTCATGTTGGGTCCAATTATGCAGGGAAAAAAAGATATGAATGAAATGCTGAGAGGAGCACAGACTGAAGTAAGCGGGAGCTTCAGAAAGGCTGAGTAAAGTCCTGCAGTGATGCATACTGTAATGATCACTGTTCTTCTATGAAGGACAGAGAGCTTCACAGTAGCAACGTTATGGATCACAAGCTTTATTTGCATCAACGGGAAAAACTGTAGAAGAAAACGTGCGTTTTGTCCAAATATGGGGACAATTACGTCGCGTCTGCATCCGACTTGCTTGGAGAAGCAGGGTTTGTGCGTCCATGTGACAGCAGGGTGAAGCGCAGTTAGCAGTGCTAATGGCGAGGGAGAAGCTCCCCCCCCCTGAGATGGTTTCTCTTCCCAGTCTTCACTCAAAGTCCTTGTCTAATGCCTTAAATGACTCTTTTTGCCAAGAAATTTGTAGGTTGAAGAAGGAAACGTCTGAATCCATTTTAAAGGACTCGCTATTTGTGATCTCCAGTGGAGGACACTTGAGCTGCCCATCAATAATATTAGTCTGGCAGCCAATCATAGCTGTCCTGCAGGGAGTATCCTGATATCACTTTGTGCATCTCCCCGCACATTGCTGTTGAATGTCCTAGTTAGGAACGTTCTATATTGATGTCTATGGTTAGGAAGATGTTGCTACCTAAATGGTGCTCGTAGTGTTTAAGCTGCTGATGCAATGTCGTTAACCCACTGGGAGCTTAGTAGGCCATAGCTGTCTGCTGGAAGGCTTCCAGCTGGAAAAATAAAACGAGACTATCGGTTATTCCATTTGTTGTACGCTATGGTTGGGCTATTCGCTGTTGAAGTGGGAAAGAGGCGAGCAGGTTGCAGTCAAATGTGTTAAGAAGAAGGAGAAGAAGAGGGATGTTTAGTAGGCTGGGCTGCTGTGTAGAACAGTCTTTTATGTTCATCAAAGTATTATTTCCACTCATTGCTGATTGTTTTTCTTCTCGAGCCACACGCTGTGACAAACTTGTTTCATGTGAATTGAATTTGAAATTAGTTTGACACAAAAAAGTTCTCAGCAAATAATTATTAACTTTGATTATTAGCAGCCCAAAAACGCTTTTGGATCTCTTCTCTAAAAAGAGCAAAAAAATTAGAGAATGATTTCTAAAACAATCCAATTTGATCCAACATATTTGGAAAATATACATAATTTAAAACCAGACGGCAGATCTGTTATAAGCATCTTTAGTGCCAATTTGCCTGAAATAAGGCCAAGCACCTTTGTCCACCCAAATTCTTTGATGGCTTTTTTTTTTATCCCTCATAATATCATTATGAGTCCTTTCTGGCAGCTCGCCCACCGTTGGCTCATCACAGACGATCCAGTTTTGACCTAACCAAAACATGAGCCTCCTGGATTAATTGTGAAAATCCAAGCTCCTCAAACTTCTGCCGAATAAATTGGTTGTGTTTGGGTGAATTCTGAATGTGGCAGTTATGCTGATATTGTCCATAATTGAAAGTTACTGTAGATTAAATGACTAACTTTATATAACGTGATTAAAGATGGAACCATGTAGTGATTGGAAAACAGACTGTGTCATTGTTTCACAACCAGCACTCGCAAGCAGAAGAGGGAATGTACGCAAAATGGACCTTTTTGAGGTTCAAATTACAAATACAAAAGAAGGAAAAGTTTGAAAGTGACATGTGTGGCACAATCCCTTAATGTTACACATAATTTCACAATGTGTGTCAAAGGACTTTCAGATGTGCTCCAAATTGCTATAACCAGGCGAATCATTATTTGGCAGATACTGCACACCAGCCTCAATCCCCCAAATTGTACATTGATAAAAATATTCACCCGTAATAATTTCTGTAGAACAAAATTGGAGTATTGCCGAGCACAAATGGTGGAAAATACACTAATTGCAAGAGTGATGTGACTTGATACAAACGTCAGCCAAGGCTTTAAAAGTGTGTCTCTCCACTTTGAGCTCCTCCGTGAAGGCCGGTGCTTACTGATGGCTCTTGTAATTTCCCCGTGTTTCCTTGTGCTTCTTTTCCACTCAGTGCCCCGATTCGGCGTGCAAACAGGATCTGCTGGCCTACCTGCAGAGAATCGCCCTGTACTGTCACCAGCTCAACATTTGCAGCAAGGTGAAGGCAGAGGTTCAGAATCTGGGTGGAGAGCTCATCGTGTCCGGGGTAAGTCTCTCCACGAGAACAGCACATGTCCATTTGCGCTATCGTTGATGCTCTTGTCCACGCCGATAGGCTTTTATAGGATTGGTTGACATGACTCAAACCACTTTTTTTTTTTCCTCAACATTGAGTGCAAACCTTTTAGCACATGGTCATGATGAGACTGGGAAGAACAGATGAAGGGTCATGCAGATAATACTGATGCAATCATTTCAGACCGATGACCATCTTAGAATACCGGGGAGGACACCGCAGGCTTTTTTCCATTTGTATTTTTCATGCTTCATAAACCCTGTTATCCCCAGTCAAACTATCATCGGCCTATCATCCCAAAATGTTTGCCTTTGACATTTGAAATGACTGATAAATTTGTCTTCTCAACTCCTCGGAATAGTTTGGGGCTAATATAGAATAGCAAAGCAAATATTTTAATATCGGCAAAAGTTAATAAATTCTATTTGACTCAAACGACGGGAAAGTTATTCAGATTTAGGTGAGAGATGTTTAACTTTAGACTTTTTAGTAGACTTTTATTAAAAGAAAATCATGTGCATCATCTCCATAGTCATGTTGTGTTATTGGCTCATGAATCTGCTCTTGGTTTCGTAGCACCTTCGTATGATTCCCTCCTCAAGTGAAAGTCACAGATGACTTTTTCTCTGCTTCCGGATTCTTTGTGTCTTATGTTGATACAGTTTGCGATTCATCAGGATTCCATTATATTGTGTCTTACATGAGATACGCAGGCCCTGCTGAGATTTTAACCTTTTCATGGTGGCCAGCTGGAATCTGCACTCATTAAATCCAAGCACTTGACTTGTCTCAGTGTGGGGTGTGAGGATGCCCACTGGCCACCGAGCCTTAAAAGGTCAGCCAAACATAACAGATGGAGACAGAGGTACACCTGACCCCTTCCTCTGCTAATTAAGAACGGCTAAAAAAAAAAGATGTCACCTTCTGAAAGCCATGTTTTTAATCAAGCTTAATTGACGGTTCCCTCAAAGATCTCCTAGATTCCAGCTGTAGTTAAATGTCCTAATATCCATGATAGGCATATTGAATCAATTCCCTTTTTCTCTTTGACTCAACCCTCGGTGCTCATCTCTCTGCAGCTGGACAGCGCCACTTCCCTGATCCAAGCCGCCAAGAACCTCATGAACGCAGTGGTGCTGACCGTGAAGGCGTCCTACGTGGCCTCCACCAAGTACCAGAAGGTGTACGGCACAGCGGCCGTCAACTCACCCGTGGTGTCCTGGCGCATGAAGGCCCCCGAGAAGAAGCCTCTGGTGAAGAGGGAGAAGCCCGAGGAGTGCCAGACGCGCGTTAGGCGAGGCTCCCAGAAGAAACACATCTCCCCCGTCCAGGCCCTCAGCGAATTCAAGGCCATGGACTCGTTCTAAGCAACAACAAAAAAAAAGAAACGGGAACGCAGACCCGAGAAGTACGTGCAAAAACGCGGCGGCGACAAGTTGGAAGGAAGAGTTGCTTTTTACATTGTGTTAACCCACCTCTGTTTTTTTGCGTGTGTGCTTGGTGACACCTCAGGAGGACTTCAGTACATATTAAACTGCCACGCTGAGGCTCCTGTGAAAAAACCCGTGGGCCTCACGGCGCACAGGATGCCGGCACACACCCAACACTATTTATCGATCTTTATGTAGCTTAATATGTGAGAGCCAAAATGTGACACAGACGAGTTCTTTGGAAAATAGGAGAGTAAAAAAAAAAAAAAAAGAAACATATCAGAAGAGGAAAAGTGGCAATTGAAAAAAAAAAAAAAAAAAATAGTGGCAGTTGATATATCTTTAACGTGCTACTGACTTGCTGCTTGTATACACATTTAAACTGTCTGAATGGAAAACGGGAATGGTTCAGTAGAGGAGTTATTCTCAAGGGAATATGTCAGTGTTGGTATGCTCCCTCTAGATATTTTTTTTTTCAATTTGAATGTAACCTGTAGTGCTAGGAATTATTTATGTTTAAGATACCTGGAAGTGTTGGCATCCAAGTAGTTTCCTTGTTACTGATGATTATAATGATAATCCATATGGTGTTTTTTTCCAAAGCACTCTTATGGTCTATTGTATTGCCTTTTTAAATTCAATTTATTTAATTATTACATCACTAACTATGATGATTGGAAGTTGTGTAGCGTATACAAATGGAAAGAGAGGTTGGACTTGTTGTGGTTTGCTCAGAGAATAGAAACTCCTGCATACGGTACCTTTATATCCACCCTTCTCTAATAAATCCCTCAACTTGAGCCTCGTGGTTTCGTGGTCTTTCTTGCTGTCGCGTTTGCTGGAGTAATTACCAATGTGTGTGTTAGTATAACAGCAGCGATGCCTTTTATTAATCTAAAGGTTCTGACGTAATCAGCAGAGATTTTCACGTAAGCCTGACCGCCGGATGAAAAGATTTCGGGGCCGAAAAAAAATCTATGAGTATTAAAAGCTTACAAGAAAAGGCGTATTGATTAAGAGTCATAGGTGGAGTCCCATTACTTCACTTTGACTTGAGATTATTGGTCTTATTTGGACTTAATTTGTGTATTTACTTTGCTGGACAAACCAACAGGTTTAAAGTTTCCTCTCATCAAGTGAAAAAGAAAAATATACAATACATTTTTTAACAAAGGTTGGATAGATTACCTTGAAATTGGGTTCAAAAATTCATGTTCCCACTTGTAAAACAAAAAAAAGAAAATCGATTATCAAGCATTTTAGCAAGCTGCAGTATTATGGTGTATCCATCTAAGAACACATCAAACTGTATCCACTGCTCATAGTCTCCCATGTTACTGCTAACTCCAAGTTTATATAGGAATATATTCTCTCAATCCGGTAAGAAGAAAAGTAGTTGGATAGCTATAGGAATCAACCGATGCCTGACAGGTGGCCAGTCGGCAAGACAACAAACCCTGAGAATGACCTTTAAATGTTTGCGTTTGAGATCTCTAAAGGAAAGGAAAGTCAACCTGGCTTAGACCCCACGTCATGCCAACTGATTCCAGTCAATTAGTTCATTTTTAAAGACGGTTGAATGCGTTCCTCCCAGATAATGACTCTATCAAGTCCCCGCAGGCATCACCAGCACACCCTGCCGTTAAACAGGGAGAGTAAATCAATTGATTGCTTAACACGACCTTGATCCTTCATGAATCAAATCAGAAGCATCGACAGGCATAATTGTCCCAATAACGGCGCACGGGACACAGGTTTAGATAAAGTGGCAGCTTAGTCATTGATAATTAATAAAGCACTTTATGTACCACTAATGGCTATTAAAAACAACATGCATCAAGCATCCGTGCATAACCACAGTACCCGGCGTGTAGGAAACGGGGGCCACAGGAGTGAAGCTGGAACACGCCCCGCTAAATGGAGGGATTAATTCGTGGCTGTGTCGCTGTCTAAGTCCAATAATCCATGTGTGCATCCATTGGTACCCTCCAAATGAAACATCAAATGATGCATGACGGCTCCTTCTTCTCAAAAATTAACAAGAAATAAAGATGGGGAGGAGATGTACCACCACAGTGGAGGATACTGATTTGAGATGTCTTCGTGGGATGTGCGCTTTTAAATAAAGTTTAACCCATCCGTCCAACTATAGAACTAGACAGCAAGGAAAAAAGCTTACAAGCTTTAGTGGGAGAATGGTGAAGCAGACACAAGCAGAAGCAGCATTTCTCTGGCCTCCGCTCTTTGGTGTCAGATGCCGTCTGACACCGAACACCCTGCGCTGGAAAGGGACCTCTTTTTATTGGTGCGTTTAAGAGAATATGAGATAATGTGTTTGAATAATCTGTGACGTCACGGAAGAGTGTTTTACTTTTTCGATTCAAAGATGAAACACCAGTAAGGTTGTCAACTGAATGGAAAGATTGGGAGTAAAGCTACAGTGTCCTTAGTAAGTCAGACATTTTTATGCATATTTAAGAACAACATTTGTTATACAACATGCCTCGATAAATATTCTTTTCTGGAAGTAACTTCTGACACATGGCAACTCCATATGAATTGCATTCAGTTACTGAGAAATTAAATTCATCCGGAATTTTAGCTCTTGATGTTGTTCCATGAAAGGGTCAAACTTGTTTCTAAAGCAACCCCACAGCTAATGAGGGTTTGGAACTTTTCCGATCGCTTCTGAATCCTCGTTGGTGCTCTCTAATGTTTGAGTAAATCACAGCACACGTCTCCTTGGGGCACTAACTACTTTTCATTTACTGCTTCAGCTCCAACTTAACTTCTCAAATGGCGTGAGGAGGGATAGAGATACCACTTCAGTGTGGCTGCTCAGATTCCGACTCCTCTGCAAATCTGTATTTAATGCGAGTCAAAATGTTGTTTAAATCTTAACGTTAATTGACAATTCAACTCTGCAAGCTTAAATTAGCATGCTTGTTAGTTAACACTGTTTCTTCAAATTACATGTTGCTAATATCAGCTTCTGTCTGCAAACCATTCCGTTGAGTTGTTGGTGCTTTTGCAGTAGAGGGTTGGATGGAAGTGGATGATGCAACATGCAATCTTACAAGCTGAGATTGCACTCAAATGTTGTTTTTCGTTCCAACCTCTCGAGCTTGTGTGCTTTGTCTTTCTAGTGTAATCGTTTTTGTGCTGATTGATGTTTGCTGTCTTGATGGCACAAAAACCTTCAGTTTTATTTGTCAATTCAGCAAAGTGAAACAATGGAAATGACAAACCACGACGAAAGCACATTGTTTTACTATTTTAAACATTCAGCATCCACATCCCTGTGTGTTTACAGTACAGCCCCTCTAAGTTCCACTGTTAATATCTCATCATGCTTATTCAAAAACAGTGTAGTGTTTAGTTTGAGCTTTCCAAATAGAACTTCATTAGCTTAAAGAAATCCACATGGATTGAATTCGTAGCATCCAGACCGCCGTTATGGTTCGGTGGTGAAGAAACTTAAACTGGTTAATAGTTGGAAGGACGTTGATTTTAATAATGGTGAACTATAATCGCTGCATTGTGAAGTGATGCATGCTGTAGTCTGCATGAACAGATACAGACACAGCACTGTGCACATCCATCCACCTTAGCAACCTCCCCATTGTGACTTCTTGATACTGCATTAGCTTTTAAACATGAATTTGATACCTAGGGAAATAGGCTGTAAAACTGTGCATACTCCCAGGTAAGTATGGTATCGGATGCATGGGTATTTTGTAATGTATCACAAGGTCAAGTTGAGTCAATGCATTTGTATAGAAATCTATTACATACAAATCCCATATCAGCCTCACAGTGTTTTACAATTTGTTTACAGCAATCTCTTTTATCCTGCAAGCAGGGTCATGCCAACGTTCATGATCCACCAACATCATCCGCTCAACCAACTTCTTTCAGTCCACATGCATATCTCTGCAGATCTGTTCCATAGGAGATGTTAAGAGAAGGGCTCAAGCTTTTCTGATGTCATCATTTCTGATGTTCTGATGCACCAGCATCCAGGAAGCTTCTAAAACAAATGACCATGCTAAAGTATGACGAATGGCTGTAGCAATACCGCTATTGTCAGATGATGCATGTTCTGTTCACTTTGGATGATGTCATAGCCCTTTGCTCAGACAGAACCTTCTGCCGAAACCTGCTCACCAGGAAGGCAGTGATGGACAGTCTGCAGGAGAGGGGGGTAGTGGTCACAGAGCTGTCTCTCCTGCTGTAATGTACATTGTAAGAGTGTGAAGCCAGACCAGGGCCATGCGTTGACCTTTACAGCAGCGGACTGTTTGGGGATTGGAGGGGGGAGGGCTGGGGTGCTTCTATTTGTCAGTTTCATTCTCGTCAGTGAAGGAGGGTGAGATATGGGTAGTGGGAATGAGGGCTAGGTGACCGTAAGTAGAGTTTCATTAAGGTTGTGTGCTGAGGTGGGCGGCGATACCTGGCCTCGGAGCTTCCTGTCACACCTTTGTCACAGGAAGCTGACGGACCTCCTTTGTTCCCAATAGATAACCCTCAATGCTTCTCACTGAACCTGCCACTCTGGAGGTGAGCTGGGGCTCAGCTCTTTGACTTTTTTTTTTTCTTTTAATAGAAAATACATTCATATGGTTTAGGTCGATGATGTCAGTAGTTTACTGTAAGCTGCGGGAAAACTGAACTGAAACAGAAAAACTGACAATCAAAATAAGCAAAACTTTAAATGAAAAAATATTAAATTAACATTGGTAATACAAGCACCTTTTTTCTCATAATTCTCTCTTAAAAGAACGTGTTATCTATCCAATCCGCTGTCTGATGTAACATTCAACAGCTGATGCAAATGATGAAAGCCTCATTGGCCCCCCCCTCATTGAACACTTTCTCCCGTCCTTTCACCAGATGGTACCTGAATGACCCAGAGCTGTAACTGTTTCATTCACACAGAGCACGGGATAGAGTGGGAAATACCCATTGCAAATTTGAGCAAGGTCATAATAAAGTGGTCAGCAGTTGCCCAAAATGACCGGAGAAACCGCTTGATTAATGCTGGTCGGTAATTGAAAGAGGAACGAGACGGTGACCTCTAATAAGCTTAAGCTTCGGCCATTCAGAAGGAAAATTGAATCACACCAGGAATGTTGAAGAGTTATTTCCTGTCATAACCAAATAGCCTATTATTGCCCCTACAACTATTAACCGTATACAATCAACATTAGCTGTTAAAGAGATTGTAAGCGTGGGGGGGCTCGTACGCCTCAGTCCATATTTACCCATCGGAAGGAATGTGCTCTCAGAGGTTAAAGTGGGGATACGAAGTGTTTCACTTATGAAATTTTAAACATTTCTTTACCGGGTCAGCAGATTTTTTATGGGCGGCAACAGTAAAACACAGAAACTACTAATATAAATCAAACTATAATATGAAACCACTTTTAATGTTTCATAAAATAATTAGTTTTTAGTGTTGATTTCCATTCAGGAGACAACTTGAGTGGGTGGAATGGGGGACGTTGAATGGCTGTGTCGCTTAAATAGTCCCTCCATTACAAAGAAAAATAGGTACAATAAGGATAACGTAACATCTACAGCCACAGAGGTCTGTGAGACTGTGACACTCAGACCAGCTTGCTAACGTGCTCATAAAGTCAATGAAAAATGCAGATGGCGGGAATATAGTTCACCAATTTTTTATATATATTAGATCAAGTAAAAATGATGTCTGTTTCTGGTCAGTTTAATTAAAAACATTGAGACATTTTACTGTACAAATGGACCCCTTGAACAGATATTTCAGTCTCTACATGCAAATTAGAAAATATTTATTCCAAGAACAAGTTGTTATATGAATAGTTGTAAAGTCAACACCATATCTCTCCCATCTTGATCATTCAATGATTGATCAACATTTTTTTAATATATTCACTGTATAATCCAAAACATTCCCATATTCATGCGGTCAACCGGGGGGGGGGGGGGGGGTTGCTAGGGTGCTAGCGGTGTCGACGGGGGGTGATAGCGGTTTTCTGTGCGGCGCCAGTCTCGACGGTCTTAAACGTCGCGCCCAGACTGTCCGTCGATGGTGTAGCAATATTCGGGGGAAAGGTCGGTCTGGGAGATTTTCGGGAGGGGCTTTGAAATTCGGGAGTCTCCCGGAAAAATCAGGAGGGTTGACATGTATGGTCTAGAGTCCAACTGATTCCTTGTGTCGCACCTGTATATCAAGTTGAGTTTTTGTCCTGTCTCCATGGTTGTTGTTTTCGACTTCCTGTTTTATTTTGGAAATTAACTCTCCTCTTGTTTCAGGTCTCCTGCCCTTTCTCATGTCACCAGTCTGATTGTCTCCCCAGGCCATAGTGGAGTTTGTCCCGAACCCTCGCGGGTCTCCCGAATTATTACAGTACTTTTGTTTGTCTTTTCATTTTGGAGCATTCTCTTATATCCTCGTTAAGAGAGATTTAGACTTTTTGCATTTTGAATTTTGAATGATTCCCTTGTACCCTCGTTAAGATTTTAAGTTCTTGCATCTTGATTTTTTTGAAAGATTCGACTCTTCTATTTTTCAGAGCGATTTTTGGTTTCCCCGTCCAACCCTCTCTGGAGGAGTCTTTTGTTTCCAGGGTTTCTCCTGTGAATTTTTGTGTTAAAGAACTGTCAGCTGAACCCTCACTCTGCGTCCTCCTCCTCCTCCTCAGCCACCACCCTGACACCTTGTTTTGTTATTGACCGAAATATAATGCTGTTCTAGAGTTCTCTGAGCCTAGTTTCCTGGATAAATAAAGGGTCTGAAGGGCTAACTTCCCTGTTTGGCCTCTTAAGAAATTGCTTCCATTTCTTCATTAAGAAATGCTAAGATGCAGGTATTGGCTACACATTCAGTCCATGTTTGATCTATTTATTCAGTGCCTTCTGTGAGTTTTTGTGTATTCTCCTCCTTTTCTGTATCCCACTTGGTTTGCCTTTCTTCCAGACCCTATAGACCGACAGAGGTCTTGGGATAATGCCACTTAAATATCAATCATTTTCAAATAGATACCCTTTAAGAAATGCCCGTTGGCCAGAGTCAAGCAGACACTGACCCGCGCTGAACCCAGATCAGATGATAATTGTTGACCCTTTCAGCTCTGCCGCCAACGCAGGTTTACACTGAACGACTAACGGGATTGACCTTACAAGCCTTTAACCTTGTTGGTCACATGAGAAGCGTGCTTGTTCCTCTCTTTAATCCTATTTTTCAAATGGAGACAGACTGGTCCAGTAGGATCCAAGGGCTTTGTGTGTCATCACATACAAACAGACCTTTAGTGACTGATATATTTGTTGTTAAATTAAACAAACCTTGCCAGGCCTTGAATCTAATTCTGAGTTGGTCCTCACAGCACGCTACTGTCACGTTAGCCAGTGGCTAATTTTGTCTAATTGAGTAATGACAACAACTCTGCATGGTGCCACCTCTACTGCAAGGTCAGTCCACAGCGTTGCCAACTTCACACAGAGAAAGTAAGTCAAGTCCACTCCTACCACAGAGGACGCAGCAGGAGGCAGCCGCAAATCTAATAAATCAAACCGCAGGTGCCAACGACACACATCCACGCGCACACAGAGACACCAAGACTGTTGCATTGGTACAAGCGATATCGTATGCGGGGGGGGGGGGGGGGGGGGGATTGTAGCGATCGCGGGGTTAGCATTGTATTATCACAGAAAGAAGTATCCGACTTGATTCATTGTAATTTTTGTGCGGTTTGTGTCAGTCTCTGGTTGTGCCACTATTTTGTTGGTATGCTGGGTTGAATTTAGATTTTAAGGACACTAAAGGTCACTTTAAGGAGAGGTTCTAAAGTGTTTATAGTCATAAAGTGACCTGTCTCTTTCTGTGTTTGTCCTTTTATGGATCTAATTAATGGCCGTTAGCCGTTTCTAAAGCACAAATTCTTATTTATCAGATTCAGCCAGTTTCTCAAGTGGAACGTGTCCTGATTCCCACCCTGCCAGTCAGCTCTCATTGGATGCAGACACGCCCTATAAATCTGCCATTAGTGATACATAAAGAAGTGATAATAAAAAAGTGAATCAATAACAGTAGCATTTAGACAGCAAAAACATCGCAGAATGTACCGTTCAGTGGTCAAATTGTCAGAGTTTGGTGTTCAGCCCACAGTCAATAACTGCACTCCATGAATAAATATTATCTCATTTTGGAAAAGGAAGAGAGAGGCGACAACAATATGCGATCAACGGATGCATCCAGCATTGGATTAATGCACAACACAATATAAGAACAGAGGAGAAATGTGAGTGCAGATGTTTCAAGAACAGATGTCGCTCGAGTGTGAGCTTGAATCTGTGCGAGCGATTAAATGTCTGGATGCAAACATGCAGTTCCAGCAGAAATCCAACAGCTATTTGAGGAGGGAGTTTTGGGAGAAAGCATTTACAGTGTAAAGTAAAAAAAGCTCCATAGTCTGGTATCTGTCCGAGTAACAGAGTAAAGAGTAAAAGTTGGCGACTGCATAAACACACAAACCCACAAAGATTGAGTCTGAAAAATCAATTTAATTACTTTCTATAACCTGACACGAGTCTCAGTGTTTGACTAAGACATAATGTGTCCAGATTTGACTCGATTTGGAGTATTTCATGATATTATAGTATTTATGTCTGAATACTGTATAAACTAGTTAATAGTCATTTTTTTAACCTTTAAAAATTGTTAAAAGTCTTCACTAGAGTTTTTTGTTTTAATTCCAGCTCAGTTCTACCTTCCGCTCTGAAAGAAATAAAGTCGGAGGAGAAAATAATTCTCCAAATGTCACCTTTGACCCTTCTGGAAGGTGTTATTCAGGATTAAAAAAAACTCGACTGCATCACACCTCATGCAGAAGGAGATGTAAAAACATCATACTGTTTCACTGCACACGTGTGGTAAGGAGTGCTTGTTTTCTTCAAACCACACCTTTAACAATTCCATTCCAGTTGCCGGTGTTAGCACATCGAGGTGTTATGAGAGCTTAGTGTAGGGCAACAAGGTGCTTCTAATAACCATTAAAATGTTCAACCGGCCATTAAATGCATCCGTACCTTTTTGTAAGTATCTCTATCCATCACTATTATTACCACTATGTTCCCAGCATGGCCCTAAGGAGACTAGGCTGAACACAGAAGCATGTTTTACTTGCAAAGTTAAAACAAGACAAAATGGAAAGAAACAGGAATTAATGAGAAGCTATGACACAATCATTTTAGGCAACACAGACCAGTGGTGACATTGTATTCAACAAAGTCAGAGATGTGATAGAAATACTTAATATCTCAAACAGCAATCTATAAATCCAACGCCCCTTTACAGTAAGGCCGTCTATTCAAAGCTGTGATGCTTTTTTTATGCTGCTGCTTTGCAAATATTTTGACAGTTTTTTTTTATTCGATCACATATTGGGAACCAAGAACGGATTCAGTTACACGTTTGATTCTCTCTCAACAGTACTAATAGTATGTATACATCTTAAATGAAGCATCCATTCCATAGCCACTCATGCAAATGTCCTCCACAGCTGCAGGGAGATGTATTCATGCTCGGGCAACGCTGCTGTATCTATTTCAAACAGCATTTCATCACTGTTCAAAGTTCCATCCATGCATTTTGTCCCTGTTTACTTTGTCCCCCTTTGCCTCAAAGTCAATTTTTCACAATGCGAGGGACAACAACGTGCTCAGAAATGTCTTATGGTCAGACAGTGGCCCTTTTCGTGTGATTACAGGCTCCGGGTTGGAAGTGGGGGTTTTCACACGTGTCTAGTCAAGTGTTTCTGACAGCAGAAGGAATATAAGGCAGCCGGTCAAGCACACCAGCACTAACCACTTCAGAAGGGAGCCTTTCATCTCACCAGCAGTCAGTGAGACATTTCATTTAAGGCTCAAAGGCAGCAGACATTCTGGTGCAGCAGACCAAAGGCCAGAGATGACAGTGTTTAAAATCCTCACGCCCAAAAATTCCAGTTAATCTCTGCGTTTAAGACCTAAAGCTCTCAATGAATACATAGTCATATATACATATAAATGCATTATCAGTTCTACTCGTCCGTCAGAAATGTGTAATTTTCAAGGGGGGTGGACTGTTGCACAGTTTACTCTATTTCAGCACGTAAAGGGTGGTGTGAAAGGCCAAGTCTTCAGTACACCAGAGGGTATTTGCAAATACAACTTTCCACTCACATGAGAGTTCATCTTGTTGTGGGAAGTGATACATTTTCCAGAAGAATAGCAGACCAATGCTTTAAGTTGTTCTATTTGTCTCGTTGTTTGTTACTGGTGATATCTCAGTCTCTATTTTTAACATTTTATGTAAAGTAGGCAACACAATATGAGCCATTGCATCTGTTTTGAACACACATTTTGTCTGAGATTCTGATTTTTTTTTCTTGCGTAATTTTAAAATACAATGCAGCTACACTACGTTACGTATTTACTTTTTAAATACAAACACAGTTCTTTCTTAATAGATTCACAAATTGTACGGCGGTGATATCAACATTTTGACTTTTTTTATTTTTATCCCTACTGAGCGGAGGAAACAACATAAGGGAGGCAGCAAAAGTAAGATGATTGAGCTTTGACTGTCAGATGAGGGGAGAATGGCGGGACTTGAATGAGCTCGGGGGCGCGCACTCCGGATTCTCTTTATAGCTCTGCCATACCATGCAAAAAGGAATTTTGAATGTAGCTCTTACATATTTAATACACCACTTGTTTCACAGATGTTTCTACAGACATTGTATACTTCATAAAACAGGTTGTATTATTTTTTAATAAACCAACATCTCCTGTTGTTATGGGGTTAGGTTCTGAAGAGGTTCTTTGATGTGAACGTTGACAGAGAGATTCATAAACTGGGGTGACAGGGAGAATGGGAACACAACGCTTACGTGTGTGTGAAACACATTGATATCATGAGCGAGTTAAAGAAAAGTCATGCAGCTAAAAATAGAAAGGAGCTATCAGTGGTAATCACATCTGGAGTATTTGGTGGATGTATCAATTGGACTATCTGCAGATAATTTAACAAATGCATCTTAATATCAATAAAAACTCTCAAATAGAAAGATATTTGTCTTGGTAAGACAACAAAATTACATGAGACGTTTCAAGGACCGGACAAGTAAATAAACATTGAATCATTTTTTGGAAAAAGTACTTTAGCAACATGTAGCTGCTCAATAAATGCATAAGTCTGTCACTGACTTTCTGACTGATTGCATGATGAAGTTGAACCATTGGTCAGGCGAGCAGGAGTCTCCTCGCCGGTCACATTTTAAAAATAAATAGGAGTGAATAGTCCTCAGTTATGTCCTCATTGGGCTTTTACATCCGTTCAACTGATTTTCTGTCCTAGCTTCCCAAATGGGAACCTTTCTTTCAAGTTAATCTATCGTAAGTCTCAGGCTACATATCTTTCGGACAAAATATGATTAACTGGTTGAGGTAAACTTGACTTTAATTTTTGATGGGTTTGCAGTTTTAATGACTTCTCTGATTGCTCAATTTGAATACACTGAACTTGATGTGGATATTTTCTTAACCAACCCATTCATCCATTTATAAGCCTATGAATGGCCTAAGCCTTTCACACAAAAGAGTAGATACATGCAGCTCAAAAGAGAAAGAAATATTCATCATCTTGTTAAAGCTGCAGTCACAGGTTACTGGGTGTCTGCTGGCAGAATCTGTCTGTAACTAAATCCCGTTATACAACCTTAAAATATACCTTTCTATTGCAAATTCTGGCTTTGCACAGTGACCCGTTTTTGGGGTCGGTGGGCATTCCTCTCACCCTGCTTGGAGAAGCCTTTGATGAGCGCCGTTGGAAATGTTAGAAGTTTGTCATAAGCCTTTCAGCAGGGTGGAGCCATGCTGAGCTGTGAAAGTGCTGAAGGGGAGTGTAACAGGTCTTCCTGTAGAGCAGCAGCCACAGCGCACGAGTAGATTTGATGGCTTTGAATCATTTAAAACCATGTTTCACCATTTATACCTCAACACATCCTCCCTGTGAAGACAGTCTTGAGGGTCAGAGAGGGAGGGGAGAAGCCCTACACTTGCCCTCTTTTATTCCAAAGTCTCCACTTAAAAGTAGCCTGTAGATGCTTTTTGGGGATCAAAAATGCTCATTGGATCGCATTGAGCAGTTAACAGAGTGATCCCTGCTCACAAGTCATTAAACTATAATAAAAAATCTATTCCACCAGTGTAACACTTTCCTCACAATGGTCTTAATCTGTTTTCCATAACGTAACTCTCACGAGGCTCAAAGATCCGTCTGAATCCTGTCTCCTTTCTTTTCATGAAAGAGATTAGAGGTTGAATCCTGTGAAATAAAGACTCTCTACTTCCGCAACTGATCCAGACTATCTATTCATAAGTAGAGCAGAATATCCTTATATTTTGAAGAAGATAGAATAATGGAGTCAGAATTAGAGCATGGAAGATGTAACGTTTTAATTAGTGATGGTGGGAGACTGGGGCCCCATTGTGGGACCATTGGGATTAAAATAATCTCAAAGTCAATGATGGATGTTTCACCTGTAATATTTATATTTCTCCTTTTTGAAATGGAGTAAAAGCACCTTGCACAGGATCACAGAATGAAAAAAACAACATTAACTGGTACTTGATAAAATACTCCCATGCCTGTAAAGTCAGAGATACCTCACATCTCCACTGAAAGCATCAGAAGCTGAGAATTGCTGAAAAAAACAGTAGAAAAGAGTTTTGCTTTGTTTGACCTCCATCATCAAACACACTTTTATCCAATGGCAATACATGTAGGCATCTATTCATTCATTGTCAAGGAAACATCCAACTTGCCCATGCAGACGCTTTATATTGCACAGGCAAGCATTTGAACCATGATCAATTGTAACTTCTCGTTTTTCTTCACATGACACCATTATAATTGCTGAGGATGTGTCGATTTTGGGCCACATCACTCAAAGTTAAACACCAATGGTGGCTTTCACGGGTGGTTTGGGCAGTCCGTCTGATTAATCAATGTGGAAGTGTTGCTGCACAGCCTTCTGGACATGTAGAGCTTGGGCAAGGTGCCAGGCTACAGATTGGTATCATGATTAAAATATGTGCAGTGCTTTTAGTGGGTCTTCAACTTTCAACTTTCTTTTTGAAGATGAAAGCCTATTTTTGGCTAAAGTTTTTATTGATAAATCCCTGCAGCATGGAGCAATAATGCCAAATGGGCCATAAAGGACATTGTTTTCCAAATGCACATCCTTAAAGTCAGTCTTTGTTTCAGAATCACCTTCCACAAATTGGTTTGGGTACCGGTCTAAACTCTTGTAAGAAGTGGTGAAGGGTCATCTTTTTCACGTGCATTTGAATAGCAAGTTGGTCAAAGTTCAATGCTTTATTTTTATCTCTATTTTTTCAGGAATTAAATGTTAGAAGTAACCTATAAGGTCAAGCCCAGTTGGAGATGGGGAGGTGGGGGGTGGGGGGGCTAAATGGTCCTTTCACAGAGTGATCTGCATTGTTATTCACTGTTTGACATCAAGAAACACAATCAATTTATTCTCTGTAGGAGATGACTGCGAAAAGATGAAATTGATAAAACTGCACTTCAAACCTTGGAATGGGATCAGTGTATATTTTCTTCCTCTAAAGCTGCTTCACTTGCAAAAAGACAGAGCCTCTCAGATCCGGATACTGCGAGCTTTCTTGAAGCGCCGACATGTAAGCTGAATCAGCACCCACATCTCAATGCTGTGCCCATCACAGGAGCAGCCTTTGATTATTTTCTTAGATATTGACAACCCAGAAACTAGGATGACATTTGTAAAGAAAGCGAGCCATCATGTACACTATATAGACAAGAATGGGTCGAAGCATCTTGTTCACGGGCATCGTATCTTTTAACAGTCTCCACTTTTTTTCAGGGCAAGGCTATCAACAGATTTTGTACCGCGCTTGCAGGTATTTTTTTCCATTTGACAACAATGGCATTACTGATGTCAGGCACTGATACTGGGTGATAAAGTGTGTCTCGCAGTCGCTCTAGTTCATCCCAGAGGTGTTGGATTGAGCTGAGGTCAGTGCTGAATCTGAACCTGGCTGAGCTCAAGCAATGAACCTTTTAAGATCTACCTCATATTGAAAGGTGACATATTATGCCCTTAAACTACAAGTTGACGTGGCTACTGTGTTCTGAATGACTTGTCTAAAACATACTTTGCTCAAAATATCACCAGGATGAGGCGGGAGGAGGATCAAGGAAATGAAGGGAGACTCCTCCTCTTACAAAAAAGCCATCTGCAACAACATTATGTCTACTTCTGCTTTTGTTCTGTACATTTCCTCATAGGAACATGCACTTTTCAATGAGAGAACAACCCAAGGCATCAATCATTTAGATGACACGGTACTTTTTATGGGGGATCTTTTTGCTTGGTATTGAATCAGCAGGAACATTGTATCCATACATTGCCCTCCAGTCCACAGGATGTAAGACTCTCATGTTTTGTATTGTAGGGTGCTCATTGTTTCAAAAGAGCTTCAAAAGTACATGTACATGTACATGTAATGTAAATAATATTTCTGACAGAATGCTCACTAGTGCCCATATCTGTAAATTAGATTTTTCTAAATGTAAACTAGTATATAAATCGTAAGAAAAAGTACCCTGTAAAAGAAAAAAAATTATGAAACATATTTTATTTTGGTAATAAATAATAATTTTAAAATGCTAGATGTTATTTAATTAACAAAAACTAGGTCCATACCGAATCTCGTTATTTTACCTTTTCTTGATTAATGTTTGATACGTCGCATTTGTCGCAACATTTCAAGGGTTTTGTGCAATAAATTTACAACCTTCTTTTTAATATTCATATGTGAGAGCAGGAGCATTTTGGATGGCAAGGGAGAAAGTATCCTGCTCCATGTTCCATCTTCTTCCAGCGCTGCTGCCTGTGTGCATCAGTTAGACTTGGATGCAATGGTCTGGCAGCATCAACAGCACACTACGAGCCGAGTGCTGAAAGGAAAGGAAAATCTCCGGGTCCGTCTTCCTGGAGAGCTCCTGTGGCGAGGGGGAGGACTGAGAGGCAGAGGGCAAGGAGAGAAGCACCTCTGCCCTTTCCCGCCCTCCAGTGTCTCATCAGACAAGAAAGCCAAAAATGGAAAAACCAGAGTGGATGTTGACCAGGAACATGTTACTCAATGTCAAATTCAAACAAACCTGTACTAAACTTTAGCAACTGCATTTTCAACTTTTTTTTCTCACATGCAGCTATTTTGTAATCTTCAACATAGGAATCAATCAAGATAAAATGATCAGGTGCAGTTATAATTATAATTGACTGATTGTTCAAGCCTAATTTTGAAAATTAAGGATTTTTTCCTATTCATTATTGTTGCAAATTGGATATCTTTGTATTTATGACTGTTGATTGGTCAAAACAAGAAATCTAAAGACCTTGAACGTTGCCCTTTTCCGGTTCCAGTGCTTCACATGCAAAGCTGAGAATCAAATCCATCTTGTTTTCCCACATCTAGCTACATTGATTGTTTATTGAGGTGCTGTCTGTTTTTGCACAACGGTGTTGTGATTGTATTGATCCGACGTACACGCTGACGCTGAGGAGAACTTCTGCTGCAGCTGAGGTGGTGCTGATGTGTTGCTTGTGTTATGCAGCCAAGCGCAGACGACGCGTTTGTAGGAGAACAGTAGCTAGTAGCTACTTAGTAGTAGTAAAAGAAACATCAGACAACAAGAGACTTTATCCAACATTCCAGCTGCCAGCAAACAGAGAAAAAGCTGAAAGCAGGTAGAAGGTACATTTAATAATAATAATAATCTGTTAGCGACCTTAACAAATCATCCATTTTAATAATAGATCCTTTAAGATCCTGATCTTTAATTACACTGTGTGGCTTGGTGAGATTTGATCTAAATTTGGACCAAAACTTGTAACTGCAGTGGCCATTATTTCTTTCTTTTCCCCAAACCCGGCATACACTTATTTTAACAAGAGATTTTTTGCAGTTTTTTGAATACATTGCAAAATTTAACAAAAGGGGTAACACGCACACACTCGTCTACATCTATGCAGCTGAGGTGGATCAAGTTAACAGCTTTGAGTTTTTGGGAATCAGCGCCACAAGCATCACCTGATGAAGTTATTATAACACATCTCAATCGTCGAGAAGCCAGCTCGTACACAGCTGTACATATTTAGGACACTTAAAAAATTGCTATATAAGTGCCAGGTTTTTGTCTAACAATACACACAACCACAACCTGCTTAATCTGCTGCCGGGGAGAGATGAGAAGTATGAGCTACCATACCACCAGCTTATTTCCTCTGGCTGTGCACACTTCATATATAAAACTGTTTTAATGTTTTCTTTTTGAGTAGAAAAATTGGAATACATTCTGCATTTTGTTGTGCCGCCCCTTTTTTCAATGTCAATAAACCGCGTAAACGTGGAAAATTGAACCGCCGTGTTGCATAATTTGAGCAAGTCGCCGTTTAATGATAATAAATTACTACTGCAACTACTGCACAAAATAGAGAATTGAAGGAAAGACCCCCAGCAAGTGCATTTTAGCCAGCGAAAGCTCCCTTATCATACAAAGAGTAAATAAACATTTGAAGAAAAATGTTCTGCAAATGATTTCAACAACTGAAAGAGCCACAGTTTTCGGATTGGAAATGAAGTCCTAGAGCTGGTCCTGAGTGCTGATGAGATCCTTAAGAGGGAGAAGGCCAGCATCTCTCATTTTTCTCACCAACCAGTTCATAAAACCATCTTCAAATTCTGTGAGAGGTTATCTACTTATTAAAGGATAAAACCGTATCGACTTAAACATCTGCTGATTGCTCATGGCGGATAGATGAGAGTATGTCTTGTTTGTGGTTTGATTTTGTTGAAAGAAAGATTCAACCAGAACTAATCCATGCTTTTTTTGGCCTGATCAGTTCAAAGTTAAAGCCACCATTTCTGTTTTTCGACTAAGAAGGGAAATATCAAACCTTTTACAACTGACCTAATAAATTATACCTTTTCACCCAACCAGAGGGTTTTGCAGAGCTTTTAGTTGGAGGAGCAGCAGCTCTCTATGTTCACACAGAAGATGCTTACGAGAAATGAAGCCACGGTGCTTTTCGAAATTAGACAGCAATTATCCTAAACAGCGCTGTATCTGGGACAACCAGGGGAGACAGGCTCTGATTCTACACAGGCAATGGATGGTGTACAGATGTTACATTGTCTAGAACATAATGCAGTTCCGACTTTCCTTAACTGCAAACCCTTTGATTTGTTAGTGGGGCAATACAACCCCCAGGGGACCAAATACCACCTTGTACATTGCATGTTATTGAGTCCCATCAGTGATAACACACTTGACCATTAACTGCTATCTAATACTGATAGATTCCTATTGTCTATGTAGCTTGGTTGCTTTCTGGTCACTCTCTGGATCATCTTCTTCGGACCTACAGAAAAATCAACGCCTTTGGACAGGACTGAGGATGTGAACCAGTGGAGTCACGGGCCTGCTTTGGCTGCACTGATCCCATGTAATTTAGTGTAATTGAGGTTATTTAAGACCTGGATGAACATTATTCATATATATATGACTCGCATACATTGACAATGAACGAGGAGGCTTTGAGTAGTGATGGCCAGGTCCCCCATTGACAAGAGAGATCAAGGCAGCACACAGGAGCAATTCTGACAAGCTGAAAAACAGGTTTTCAATCAACATTCAGCCAACGACCTTGCATCATTGTAAAAAGACATGAACGACCTCACTAACTACAGTTGGAGTCACCGCGGAGACCCATTAGCCGGCTGAAAAGCTAAATATTATTTTTACTGCAGGTTTGAGAGGCCGGCATGCATATCCCTATCCTGTACTGACATTGAACAACTGTTAGCCCCTCACTGCTCTGCTCTGACCGCTACCTACACAAAAAATCTGTGAAGAGGATGCGTGTCTGAAAATCTGTTCTGACCAGCTGTACCCTCACGCTGTGCGAAGCCACCCCCCCGCCCGCCCTCTCTTGCTTTAACTGCTGCACTAGCAATCTGGTCCTCAAGAAACACTATCACAGGCATAAATGTCTACAGGCCCGACATGATCATTAAAACATTTTTGAGAGACTTTTAAACCACCTTAAGGACATACAAGAACGTGCAGGCTCAGTGACGGTTGCAGACTCTAGACTTCAGTACATCATGGAATACCTCGACTTAGATATCCTTCACGCCAAACTCCCCCAGCTAAATTTGCCAGCCCTGTCTAGTCAGTGAAAAAATACGTCCTGATAGACAAGAGGCAGCAGGTGAGGCTTAGTAAGATCCCATCCAGAACTGACTGCAATCCTCAGGGTATTGTGCTCCTCACTGCTCCTCTCCTTCTGCAGCAACGGCTGCACCTCAGGAGATCCATCTGCTGAACTCAACACAACGTGCATCAGCCTCCTCTACAACGGCGACTTGTCGGCATAAAAACAGAAGGTAGCTGACCCTCCGTTGTGGTCATGACATCCTGGAGATGAAAGCTCTGAAAACTCTGTATATGGCGGGAACTGTGAGAGAAACGCCCCAAAGCTGCCCACATTTGTATTCTGCTGTGGAATCTTTCATGTTTCTGAGATCCACCATCTCCCAAAATATCAACTTTGACAACATCAGCAAAAAAGCCCAAGAGAATATGTACTTTCTGTCAAGTTGAAGGAGCTAAAAGGTTCGTCGGGTTCAGATTCATCTGGCATTAATCCAGTTTGTTCTTTGTATGCCCATCACTGTGTGGTTTGGATCAGCCGCAAAATAAGCCGGGAGCAAACTGTAGCGAGAGAGCCAGGTCTTCGGAAAGAATCTTGACGTTCTACCCTCCATTCAGGATTTGCATTCCTCCAGAGTCCAAACATCGCCGTGGACCCTTCAGCTCCTCCTCCGTGGGATGCGCCACAGAACACTGTGAAACAGACACAAGAACAGCTTCTTCCCACAGGCCCACATTCTGATGAGCGGTTAACATGCACCTTAACATGAAATGACTTTTTTTGACAGGCTAATTTATCACCCTTTACAGTACGCGTTGCTGGGCTGAATGTCCTTCCTTCACGTACTCTCGTCTGTAACCTTGCATATCTGGTGCAAAGATTACTGTTACAAAAACACTTTACCACGGTTTTACCACCTAACTTGAGATTATCAGATTAGTGTTAACTGACAATTTTTGAAAGCTGAGTTAAATGTTCTTGTGCTCGCTAAATTGTTCTCAATTCAGAATCCAATTACCTTATTTTTGCCTTTCTGAAACCCGATTGCGTCACCTTTAGTATGGAAAGCATCAATATCAACAAACAATAGTTATGGAGACACCATGTGATTCCAAGTAATGAGACAACTCTAAGCCCTTAACGGTGACCGATTCCTTACATCTCTTAAATGTATACTTAATCTAAAATTATTTTTGTTTTTATTGATGATATTACATTGTGTTCCAGCAAAAGGTCAAACATGGCTTAGCCTCCCCCCCAGTTCTTCACCCATGTATTCAACTTGGGGACACGTCGATAGATTTGCTCTAAGTAACACAGACTGCACCAATTTCCACTTAAACTGTCATCTAACAGCAAAAGCTCATGCCAGGCAGAGGGACGTAACCCGCTTAAGGATTCTGCATATTGAGGCTTGTTGACCATGTGGTCAAAATGCTAACGAAGCTTTGCTTTTAAAGTGTCAAACATCCGTTCCAAAGTGCATGTGCAGCATGTATTACAAACTATACAGTACATGCAATTAAAATCGCTGTTATACAACATTTATGACACACAGCCATGACCTCAATGTTGTAAACAGCAATAATCCTGTCTTGAAGGTTAATGGTAGATATAAATATTTACTTCAAAAATTGTTTCTGCTGTTGGAGTTAAAATACGGCACTATGCACCTTGGATTATTTTCCACACTGCTGCACATACTCATCATTAAATTGTAAGGAAGACAGTTTCTCTGTGATAAATGCATGTGTTCTGACAGCAATGAAGTGCGGAACTGCTGCAATATAATGGTTTGTGTGCCGTTGACTACTCGGCTCGAAAAACATGGTTTGTGCAATGCACCATAGTGTGAGGGTGCACCAGTTAAAAGACGTGAGAGTCTCTTGAGTGGGTTTTAATTTAAAAAAGACATGTAATTATGTCACAGTGGATGAATAAGTTCATTTATGTTGATCCACTCAGTGCCAGTTACTGAATGGTGAGAACTATTTCACTCAATCCACAGAAAAAAAACACATCTAAGATCTCAAAATCAAAGCCACAAGCATCAAAGAGCAGGTTTTAAGCTTCAAACAAAGGAGTGACCAATCATACACCAATGAGTATTACAATGTATGCACCACGACGACATGCATTGCACAGTCTGCCCTTTTGCTTTCACTTTATCTGATGTGAATCTAACTCAGTGTGTATGTTCAGGTCTTTTGTATTATATTTCCAATGAGTAAAGATTGCTCTGAGGAAACATGACATATGGCCAATATAAAGCTATGCCCTGCCCTTAGCAAATTCTAATCATTGATTGATGTCGACCATTTCTGTGGAAATATCTTTCCCATTTGTCATAAAATTGTGCTTCTCTGTCCTACAAGGCTCTGTAATAAATGTGGTATTGATAGAGGCGAAATCCCTACGACTATATTTGCATTAAACATATAATCCCTCGCTGTAGTCCTCATTCTCCAGGAGGTTTTTTGGTGGAACATACCACCTTTCTGGGTTTAAGCCCTTGTTTCAAAATGACAAAACCACTAAGCTTTAAAGAGTTATTAAGGAGTGTGACACATCATTTAGTTGTCTGTGCTGCATTTGTAGAGGTTTGGTTCACTGCAACGGCTCTTCGTCTTCTGCAAGTGACAATCTTAGAAATCCCTTTGTGCTCTACATGCTCAGCACCAATCAGATAGGCGACACTAGCGACTCGCTTGTGAAGCATTCAGCAGCTGTGAGGCCGAGTATTTCCCTTTGGATTTTATTGAGTTCTTAACATCGTCCAAGGGGACAGTGAATATTTGATTTACTTTTACCAGGTTGGCAAAAATATAAATATAAAAAAACCTCTCTGTAACTTTATGGCTGAAAGATGAACGCAGATGAAATGTTGAACGCCCACTTTTACTGAATAATCAATATGGTCAAATGTAATATCATAAGATTCATTTAAATCTAGTAAACTAAATAATGCAAAGAAATTGTAACACCTGTATCTTTTCACCATAGGTCCGTCTCAAGCTTATGGAACAAAATATATTAAGTTGTTTTCCAGTGTTTTTTAAATGCTAGTAACAATAGTTTCTGGCAAATAGCATACACAATTGCCATGTATATTGTCATCTTTCTCAACTATCACTTCGACATTAAATCCAAAACAGTGAAGAAAAGGAAATTATAGTTTAGTTTGATTAACATTGTTAATTTGGCATTGGTTATTCTTTTGCACAAATAATTAAGATGAAATGTACGTGTTACTCTGAATTTTGATTTAATTTGAAAGGAAGGATATTATTAGGTTGCTTCTTTTCTATGATTCTTTACCAATGACTCACACAAAAGGTCACTTTAATTAATGACATTAATGATTAATTCTAGCGCTTTGAGTTCATGAAGTTGCCCAGAGGGCCATGTGTTCTATTTACAACTGTAAAACCCATAAAACATGAGTGAACAAGCTGTCGCTGACTGAAATGCTTTGCCTTCGATTTTACCTTAGTATAAAATAAAGCAGTTTTTCCTTTTCAAATTATTAGCTTTAGTTTTATCGAGCTTTTTTTATGAAGCTCTTTTTCCTTGTTGGAAGTAAATGAGCATTGTTTTGGGTGTAAACGATAAACCAGCTGCTGCTGGTTAGGAATGACATATTAAAAATCAAGTGACTATCAGGCAATACAGTTACAAAAGCATCTTTTGACTTGGCCTATTCAGTTATTACCTCAAACTCAGATCAAAATTAACTTAATACACAAAACTGTGAAAAGTACTACATACATATTACTGTATTGAGAGATTTAAGATATATGATCTAAAGGTTTTGTCTCATTATAATAAGTCAGTATGTAGCTATAAAAGCTAAAAATGTTGTTTGATGATGATTGAACATGTATCCATCGTTGCCTCGTTTGAATTTAAAACCATCTGTCTGAGCTTGTTCAGGTCCTTTCCACGTGATGACAAAAAAACATTATAGTAAGAGACCAGACGGTTGGAAAGCAACGTAAAGACCAATCTCACATAGCAGAAAGGAAAGCGAGACAGATGCAGAAAACACAAAAAAAGGGGCAAAGACTAATGGCAAAACAGAAAGAAGAAATGCACATGGTGAAGCTGTCCTGCAAACCAGACGAGAGAGGAAGGAGACTGAGTTCACGAGATGGAAAGATGGAAATGGCGGAAATTAATAAATGTGGACTTTGTCTGCAACTGTGTTTGTGCATGTCACACCTAAGCGGTATATGTTTGTGTGAGGACACGTCCGTATGAGTGATAATGGAATGAACGTTTGAGTGGGAGAGCATCTGCTGGATGTGTCACTGCTGCATGCAACCTCTTGCGTAAGTGTTCACGTCTAGAAGTGTTTTTGTGTGTGTATATTGTGTTCTCATCCACTTGGAAACATCCGGATACAAATCATAGAACTTGATTTAAAATAACATCTTATGGAACTTATTGAATGATAAGAGTATGATAAGAGAAGTGCAGAGAGAAGCCAAACAATCCAGTCAATTAAAAGTAGGCTACTGGTACTTTGCAAAAACTAATCCACAAGTAGAAGTTAAAGTGGCCATCAAAAGAGCTACTTGAGTAACAGTGCCATATAGAGTAAGAGTATTTACTGAAAAGAAAGTAACAAGTCACTAAATAGATTTTTTTTTTAAAGTGTTCTTCACTTGAGGAGGACCATCTTTGTTTTAATTTTATATATCAGTCCTGTCTACATTAAGAACATAATTTGGTCTCCTGCTTGTCTATTCATCACACCGAGCATGGCTAATGAGAGGGGCTCGGGTGGGTTGCCACAGACCCCGTGCACTGAGGACAGTGCGCTCCCCTGACAGTTGTGCCTCGAGCCCTGTTGAACCCGCCAGTTAAAAGTGAGCATAAGGTGGACGGCCCCCGGAAGCGATGAGGCGTGCTGTTAACGGTCCCAGGCGTGAGCCGCGGTGACCCCCGACCTTTTCAAGCCGCCGTATCATAACGGATCGTGACACCAACGGACGAAAGGATCAACTCATCTGAGTCGACTCCCTCGTGCGGAGGCGGAAATGATTTATACCTTGTGTATTAAATGTCCGTACTAACACAGTACGCTGCGTTTGTATAAACTATGATAATGTGGTACTTGCAATTCTCATCCAATAACTGGCATTGGCAGTTTTGAGCTACTGGCTTCCACATCTGCATGAAAGGGCAAGTGTGAACCACAACAGTGTGATTTTGAAACACTGCCACTCTTTAGCCGTGCACAACCACAAAGGTGTTTGGTAGTAGGACAAAGTCCGATGAAGGAGATTCCCTTCCAGATGTTTACTTTGAGTCCTCCATTCCCTGTTATCTGCATGCTAAATGTCTCAGATAAATAATACAGAGGGAGATACAGGGAGGTTAACTGGACAAGGAGCAAAGAGTGTGTGTCTATTTGCAATGGGATGATAGATTCAGTGACTCACTGCTGCAGTCTGAAGGGTCAGTTAAAGGTCTGGATAAAAAATGCAATGAGTTCATGTGACAGAAATCATCTTTTTGCTGTCAGCTGGGAGCTGAAAGTAGAGCTTATTACCGCTCCACGGAGCCACAGTTCTGGTTGTTTATATACGTTTGTGTTTGTGTGTGCATGCATGGTTTTACATGCACACATGTTCCTGTGTAGAAATCCAATTGTTTTCTAAAATGTAAGTGAAAACACATATTACATGAAGAGGAATTAGCTAGAGATACCCTTGAATTGTTCAGTGATAAATCTGCTTTTCTGCATATTTTTTGGTCAACACATTGGTCTGTTAATTTTATGCAACAGTTTCAAAGATTTTATCGATAAATGTCTCCGTGGTTGTATCAAACTCTCTCATTTTAACACTTTTAGTTGTGTGTGTGTTTTTTTTTGTGGTTGGGTGTTTGTTTTCGTATGCGTGTGAGTGAGAAATTTTGGCCTCGTCATCCGTCAACATGAATAACACAGTGCATGTAAAGCTAGCTCACTGGCCTCTGAACTGCATACGATGCACGAGCCTGGTGCTCTTTTCGCATTGACTGAAACGAAGCAGACATGATATTACATGCTACCGACAGCGCTGAGCACTTAGCATGTTTTGGCTGTCAGAGTGTTCATAGCTGGAAGCAGGAGTAGGCAAAGTGAACGCAACTCAGAATGTTTTATCCAATGAGAATAACTCAACAACACTCACATATTATAACAAAAAATGATTGCATGTTTCCAGGGTTTATATTTAACTCTGGGCCCTCTGGCTAAGAACAACTAATTTTGTGAATAAACAAACAACAACTACGATCTGCATTGAAGACATGAATTGTAGTGCTTACAACATCTAATGCTCATTTATTCATGTTCTACATTTTGAGCCAACCTCCTGCAGGGATTAGCAATGTTTTTAGTGTCACTGTCAGCAGGGTAGCAGCCAAAAAAAGGTTCATCAGCGCCCTGCCTTTACCTCACATTTGGTCACGAAAGTTGGAACTGTGTAAGAACGGTTACTATCATCCGGATACCAAGAGCTCCCAAGTGAAGGCCTCCCCTCTACGCATAGCACTGTGTAAGGAACAACGCTTATTTCTACCGTGTTTAAAGCAACTCCAAATCCTTACTCACAGCTTGCTTGCTGATGCTTCTATCATCCATCGTTTTTCAGTGAGGTAAATTATTGTTATTATAAAATAATATTTCATTTGCACATTCCCTCTATTCTCAACAATTCTTTTAATTGTCACTGCGAGTTTATTCATTTTTTTGTTCCTTAAATTTGTTTTGATATTATTATTTTTAATCTGTTAAAGCTTTATATTACTAACTGAAAGTGTAACGTGTAATCATGTGTCATTGCACACTTTCTGTATTTGTAACGCACACAAAGCCCAGGGTACCTCAGCAATCACAGTCTTCTTTTCTTACCTTAATGGATCAGTGGTCCACACGAAAGATCAGTAGACCTATCGGCATCCCTCCATTACAGACAGACACGATAAATGGGACTGGGACAAAGTGTTGACCTTTACACTAACGTGTGCAAAGAACATGAAAAATATCTCTTTCGAGTTTAAACATTATTTTTGTGATGACCTTATTACTGCACAAAAGCAGAGCTTTGGATACATACATAAAGGAAACACTACCTCTTGACTTGTTTGTTGATTTAGTTAAGGTATTTATATCATCTGACAGTGTAATAACATTTAATGACATTTTAACAAAACATTCAAATTGTTCCACTTTACTTGAATTCAAAGAAAACAGTTATGACACAATTATAAACTGGTTCGACTATGTAGATACATATAATGACATCTTAATTGAAGAATCTAATTGTTCCACTTTACTTAAATTCAAAGAAAACGATTGTGACACTATTATCTTCTATTAGCGTCTTGGTTGCGCATGGACTAGTGCAGTGCGCTGGGAGCCACAAGGATGGTGGTTCAAATCCCGGCTGCCCCATGTGCCATGTCGAAGTGTCCCTGAGCAAGACACCCAACCCCTAATTGCTCCCCAGGCAAAAATGTAATGCATGGGTTATGATGCAATGTAAGTCGCTTTGGATAAAAGCGTCAGCTAAATAACATGTAATGTGATTATAAACTGGTCTGATTATGTAATTACATATAATGACATCTTAATTGAAGAATCTAATTGTTCCATTTGAATTCAGAGAAAACAGTCGTGACACTGTTATAAAGTCATTTGGCAGTGTAGTTACACTTAACGACATCTTTAAGAAAGGGACAACATTTATGACACAATTGTAATGGTTTTTTGACAGCGAGTGTCAAAACCATCCATATAGGACGGTTTAATGTCGCTCTAAGATATGAAGCCAAACGTTTTTCTTAAGTTTGACAGTTAGGTCTGCTATGACATGTTTATGACAGGTTTTGTTGTCTTGGTTTATGTCAAGTTGTCATAACAAGGACATCTCAAACAATGTCACCTTTGCCTCAAAGTGACATAACTTACCGAATGACACTTAACGACAACTGTCATAAGTATTCATTGATATTTATGACAGCTGTCATGGTTATGACAATGTTATGTCAATCTTATGAACACCCATTCAAGTAAAGTGTTACCCAAGAAGATTACATTACATTATTGTGTCTTGGATTTGATTAACAAATTGCATGACAGAATATGATCATGTTCACTTTCATGGCTCTTATGCTAGTGTACGATTTCTGGCAGGATGTGGATATTTATTGAGAGTTCTACACAACCCTCTTAGATATTAACTGTAAAGACAGCCCTGCATACATCCAACATTGAAGAACCCTATTATATTATATATGCTCCTCGCAAGATTTCTGACAGAGGAGTGAAAAGAATAATCAGAAGAGTTGTCCAAGAACCAAGGACCACTTGACGAGAGCTTCAAAAAGACCTGCAATTAGCAGGTACTGTTGTCTCAAAGAAAACAGTCAGTAATGCACTCCACCGCCATGGCCTGTATGCACGCTACCACGCAAGACTCCATTTCTGGGAAAAAAAGCATGTTTGGAGCTTGTTTAAAGTTTGCTGCACAACATTTGGAAAAGCCAGTGAAAAACTGGGAGAATGTAGTGTGGTCAGATGAGAGAACTGTTTGGATGCCATAATACACACCATGTTTGGAGGAGAAATGGCACTGCACATCACCCTAAAAACACCATACCAACAGTGAAGTTTGGAGGTGGGAACATCATGGTGTTGGGCTGCTTTTCAGCAAATGGTACTGGCAAACTTCACATGATTGAAGGAAGGATGAATGGGCAAATTTACAGAGACATTCTTGACAGAAATCTGCTGCCATCCACCAGGATGATGACGATGAAACGAGGGTGGACATTTCAGCAAGACAATGATCCCAAACACACAGCCAAGGAAACTCTCCACTGGTTTCAAAGACAGAAAATAAACTGCTAGAGTTGGTCCAGCCAATCACCTGACGCAAATCCCATTGAAAATCTATGAAAGAACTGAAGATCAAGGTTCATAGAAGAGGCCCACGGAACATTCAAGATTTGAAGACGTGAAGCACTTTTATTTTAAAGTAATGTTATCAGAGCAACAGCTAGTTAGCATATGGTAGAATTCTTTTTTCTAAACAGGTACCAGAAAAAACATTGAAATTAACTTTTAACGTCTACTTTTTATCCACATTTTCTTTCTCCTCTGCACCAACCAGTTGCTAAGACATACACGGTCATTTACGTTTTTGGATGATAAAGAATCTCTCTTCTTCTGAACAATATGATCAGCAAGAGAAGTTGCAGATGTTGTACTTCAGACTGCTGTGTAAGTCGCCTTGTTGTAAGTTAGTGGTGCAAAATAACACATTGATATATTGGTTGGTTTTTGTCCTTGTTTTGCGCTTACTGTGTTCCCATTAACGAGATATGAATGCCAAAAAAAACACATCAAGTGGTATAGAGATACAAGAAATAAAAGACAAAATCCCTAAAAAATGTTCATGCTTCACAATGTTTTGCATGTGTTGGCTGATTCAGAAGTCTGCAATCAACTACACTGCATCCGTATTGTGTGTGTGTGTGTGTGTATATATGTATATAGAAATATGGGAATTTTCTTATTATATTTTACTTTAAATGTTCAAGCAGTTCACGCACCTGGTTCGTGGATTCAGGCCTGGCAGGATGTAGCACGAGGAGGCCAGCAGTCCATTTGGAATTCATGAAGGCATCTTTAAGTGTACGCATGAGATAATTGGTTCAATAATACAAGAAGGACATGTCACTCCTCGTCAGTCGGGATTGTGAATGTTGTTTCTGTTTGTGTGAACAATAATGACACATTTGATGTTTCTACGGTATCCTCCCAAGGCATTTAGGGATTACAACTTCTCAATTCATTTATCTTTTAATATTTCATCAAAGACTTGACTGCCGCTGTTATACAGGGAAGTTTGGCAAAAGTAGAACCTAAAGAACTGGTTCATAATTGTTCAATACATGGGAATTGTAAAACCAATCCAATTCCAGCCGAGTGTTTTGGTTTGTCACAAAATCTGCATAATGATGTGCGTTTCTGCCGCTGGAAACGTGCAAAAAGGAGGAGCGGTGTGTCCAATTAATTATCTAGACGTAGCCCAACCAGTGTTGTAATGAACCTGGTGGATTTAAATTGGCGGGTTGTGGACTGCGGCTCGGGGCTCGAGTCTTTTCCCAGCTACGGCCGTCCTATCCCGCTTCGGCTTTTCACCGCCCCTCGATCGTACTTTGCGACTCTGCGTTGTGCTGACTGACTTCTTTCTGAAATGCACACTTACATACACACGCACATAGAGTCTTTCATTACCTTTAACTTTAACCAAATTTACAAAGTTAACTAAGTTAAAGGTGTTCCGTGGTTCTAATCGGCAAAGTCAACAGGATTTAGGATTGCTGTAATTCTGTAACAAATTCTAATAAAGATTTAACCAATAGTTGTCTTATGCTTATGTAATTAATGTCAGATAATTACAACTATCCTGTTTCCTCAACGTTGATATTTTAAGCTGCTTCCTTTTTTAAAGTGCTCTACAAATTAAATTCTCATTATGACTATTATATACAATTATACTATTATAATTAGTTACATTTAAAATGTAGCTTTAAAAAGGACAGGGGTCATAAATTGGGTAAATCTTTGCAAATGTATCTTTTGTTTAGTTCTGTTTTCACCTCCTTCCAATTCTGTGCAATATATTCTCCAGATGTGGCCCTTGTTAGTGATTGAGTGATCCCTCTCTTTTCTAATCTTCACTTCTCAAGTCACTCTGATTTGCCACTTAAAGGTCAAAAAGTTTAAAATTCAAATAAATAACACCTCACATAACTTCTAACAGTGAGGGATGACTCATGTACACAAACACATTCTCACACCAATGTATCAAACAAGGCAGCTTGGTTAGTGGCTACAACAGCAGACTATTACTCTCCCTCCCGCGTCAGTCGAAAAGGTGTCAATATACTGTATGCTGGTCATACACACATTGTCAGATAAAATTAAGCATCGGTCTTCAAAGGAAGGCAGGAAGTTTAGAGACAACAAAACCACTTCTGTTTAGAAGAAGAGCATGGTTTAAGTTAACTTGAAATATTAACATGACACACCTGAAATGAAGTCTGATTACAACCTCTTGCTGCAGCTCATATTTTGTGGACATGTGTTTTAAAGTGTGTAATGTGTGCGGGTGAATGTATATTAGATCTGAGAACAGTGTTTGGCTCCCTACTAAGCAGAATCCCTCCTGTCTGGTCCTTGCAGCAAGAATATGGATGTGTTTAGAGGCTTTTTTAATGTCAGGAATAGCAAATAAATGCATTCACTATGAAGCAAAGTGGGATAAAAACTGGGAACAGTTAGACAAACGGTCTACTTTGTATGATCATTTTAGTCTGTGTGTGTGTGTGATACGCTGCTTCATGTGCTCAAACTGCATATGAAGCGGTACAATCTGCATAAAACAGACCAACTGGATTTATGATATCATTATGAGGCAGGTTTGATCCTGAAAACTTGATTATAACCCAATAAAATTGGCGCCTTTTATGGACATGCAAAATAAACTATACTAGAAATTTCTGCAAGTAGAGTAGCTGTTCTCAACATGCGTGTCTTGATGATTGGATAAAGGCACAAATAAACTGCTACAGGCACAGAGGGAGGAACACCAGAAGACAAATACACTTATCGGGCAATTGATGTTCGATGTAACGGTGCCTTTCTCCCATTGTCCATGCACATCTTCACACCTACAACTACACCCCAATTCCTCATCCTCCTTCAATGTTATCCACTTGCGTATGAAGAAGCACGGCTAACCTTCAGAGAATGCACAGTGCTTCAGAGCCCTTGCCCCAAAGCTCTGCATCACGTTTACGATACACAGGAAGCTAGCTCCACTCCATCCTGCAGTCGCCCCACATTTTAAGTAAACAGTTGCAAAGAATGCTTTTTTATCTTGGATCACATCTTTTTTTGTGGGGCCACTTACATTTTACTGTTATTGAAGGTGTTTTGCGTGAAAATATTTATGTTTCCACCTTCAGTGATATCACAGTATCAAAAAGAGCCACACTAATGTTGGACAGACAAATGTTCATGCCCCACAGGTTTGTTTCAAGCATATAACCTTGTAGTGAGTGATTTTATAGGTAAACATTTTACTACAACTTTAACTTATTTTGTAAATGTCATATCACATTTCAATATAACGTTATCTCATATTTATTTATTTTTATACTCCGTCCCACAGGTTCTTGTAATTATATTCGCATCAATACCGACCTGGAAAAATGCCAGAGGTGGTCCATTGTTTTGTATGTGTTAGAAATGCATCATCCCAAGGTCTTTAGTGAGTGGGCCTTTGCTGCCTCTCTTTGTCATTAAGTTCCAATAAAGTTTGCATGTCCAAGGGGCCAAACCCATCCTGTTGAACCGTGTTTTTAAACATCTTTCAGTAGTAAAAAAAAAAAAACATTTCGACCTATTAAGTTTAGTTCCTAGTTTTATATTGTGGCCTTGATCCTCAACCAACAGACCTCAGAGGGCGGTTGTGATTAAATGCAGGTCAAGGGAATTGCTCTCATCCACAGCATCCCCATCCATTTCAGTCTGCTCTTCTATTTCCTGTATTCTTCTGTATTCCGTGTACTTATAAGTGCGGCAACTAGCAACATGTATAAGTCACATTTTTCTCAGCTCACTTAGAACCCCGACCAATGCCAACTCAGTACTTTCGGTAGACAGTTGTGTATAAATCAAAAATGGTGATTTCTGATGCAATATCCTTTATTGAGTGTTATATGTCCTGCAGGGAAGCATCTTTGATTTTTAAGTTTCTCCGCCATTCACTCGTTTCTGTCATTTGTCACTTGTCTGTGTACATTGTATATACAGTACATACTACTCCATATGTAAAACCACACCGAAGCACAGGCTTCTTATTTTGCCGCTGGTGTTCAGAGCTCACAGCTGATGACACAAGTGTCACTGAAAGACCTCATTTTAAGTGACCTTAATGACCTATGAATCCTGACTCACTTACCCCTGCTTAGTCACCCCTCCTCCCTCTCACCTTATTCCATGTGCCTCAATCTCTCCCTGTTTCGCAAGCAATCTATTAGCATAGAGCTATCTTTAAACTACCTCTCTCATTCTTTAATGAAGTGAGGGAATAGGTGAAGCGTATTTAATGAAACCAGAGTGTGACCATCCCTCCTGAATCATCTATGCAGGTTAAAGAGCAAATGGCTCTTTACAATTGATCGTGCTGACTGTAAAGCTTCGTAATTTAGATAGTTACTGATCTCGATGGCAAACTAAATTTTTAATTTTCTCTGTGTGATTACGACTTCGCCCGGGGTATATTTTTTATACTGTAGCAATCAGCTGAAACAACTGAATCAAAACAGGTCAACTTACTTGATTTTCAATTATTGTATGTAAACACTCTAGTTAGTAGTGACCAACTAATACTTTGACTCACGTCCATGGAATACATTCTATAGTGTTTTTATTTAGCCTTCAAAAGGCTGCATAACATGAGACAGATGCAGCTCTGTGTAGATTCATAACTTGAATTCAGAATTCAGGAAACTGTCAAGCAAGCAATCGGTCTTGACCCTACAGCCAAAGTTAGCCATAAATGGCTGTTGGCATATTCATGAGTCCTTGTGAAACAAAGTGTCTCCAACTCATATTCCCGAAAATGGCTCCAACGTTTTCTTTTCTCAGGGTTTTCATCTATACATCTGGCCCCAGTAGCAGTGTCTGGAGCCATGTATTCAGTGGCATGAGGACAAAAGCTCTGTCACTGAATATAAACTGTTCTCAGAATACTGCACAAGCAGACAAAAACACAGCCATCCGTGTGCTGAACTGATGACTGATTAAATGCAGTAAAATCCAAACAGAATCAACATTACAATTGTCACGCTTCAACCCAAACCGAGTGCAAATGAATTGCCAAACAAAGGCGGTCTATGTACCTACCACCAAACAGATTATTGCATTACAGTGCTAAGTGTGAATGTTTGGGAAAGGTCACTCGGAAAGTAGGACGTGATTGGCGAGTGGTTATTTGCAGTCAGTCATCGTTGTGACGTTAAAATCCATGGGGAAGAAGAGTTGCCTCTCTCTCCCTGGCTGAAATTGACTACCAATCGATGATGTAGGAAATTGGTCGGTGGCGTAGAGTTATGAGGTGTGGAGCGGCGGGGCTGAAATTGTTTGGTGAGGCATTAGCTAAAGATTATTTATGATCATACATATAATTCTGCTGACACATCGGCAGTTAGGTCCTGGACTACGGGTCTTTTGCTCTGCACCAAATGTTTCCGTCTTCTTATTTTAAATAGGAGACTTGGAATTGTATTTATCTGCAAATGGCTACTCTGTGATTATACGCTGGAGTCCAAATGGGGATCATTTACTCATCGAAAGTGTCCTTTTTCAGGGGCTTGTCTGCAAGCCCAAATGTGTTTCACTCTCATTGCTGTTTTCTCATTGAGCTCTTTCTTTTTTTTTTTTCTTTCTTACCTTTGTCCCCCCGATATTTGCTGGCTTCACTGGTCTCATTTCCTTCTTTCACTCGCTTTTCTCTTTCTCATTTGCTCTGTTTCTCCAGGACCACAGGGACGTGGGGATGAGCTTATCACTTTCTGCATCATAGGACCAAGCTGTCATGCTGGCTCTGTCTGTCTGTGCCTGTGTGTGTGTGTGTGTGTGTGTGTGTGTGTGTGTGTGTGTGTGTGTGTGTGTGTGTGTGTGTGTGTGGAAAAGGATGTGAGAAACAACTTGTAGTGTAGTGTAGGTAGACTCTAGAACAATGCAACTACTTTACACTTCATTCTGTTTGGAGACAGTATTTATGTGGCACCACTGATGGGATGCATCCACACCTTTTGAGCCTTTTCTGCCTTGTTTGGATAAGGTGCCGGTGTATCAGCTCTCTGACAACGAGGAGTCCCCTCGGTGGGAGAATGGATAAAAGCCTGACCAATCACCAGTAAAATAAGTAAATTTAAAAAAGTATCCCAAAGTTAGGAGAAGGCCAAAATACCTTTAGCTTTGGTTCTAGGTTTACATGCTCACAGAAGACAGAAGGGGAAAAATAACTGTTAAATATATTACGTATAAAGGGTAAATTCTTATATATTGAAAAAAGCTATATTTTAGTCAGTGCTGTCACATTTCATTTTATTTTTACGACTGAACCAACTGTACCATTTCAGTCACCTAAAGGTTTTCACATCTAGCAAAACCAAAAAAGTATTTTGTACTGTAAACTTCAATTTGAATGTGTAACCATCCTATTTAGCCGACAAGCACTTTGTTCATCACAAGCTACTATTTTTGAATTTTAATAAGTATACAATTTAGATACTTAAAAAAGAATGCAATGTTTTTAGATCCGACAAGGACCAAACCTGAGATGCGGTCTTTGTTGCGTCTCAACTCACTGGCCCACAAATCCAGAGGCTGGCATTTTGTAACTGCATTCGATCCCTCTTGTTTCCCATGTGGAGACCTCCATCCCCCTAAGGGTTTGTTGGAATGTCGAAAAGCAGTATTGACTTCTTTTTGTGTTTTGCAACGCGTTCCTGGGGTCGGAGTACACTACACTGTGCATTACTGCAGCAATGAGAGAAGTTAAGGATCTTTGCGACTTTGGAAATTAACTCTAACAGAAGCCACCCAACTTTAATTTCTCTTCACTATGTACAGGAGCCTGTGGAATTATCACTTGCAGTGGAATGGATTAGCTTATCTGTTGCACTACTGGTTAAGAAAGCAAATGTACGTGAGGCGCTAGAAGAGAACTAAAAGAGGTACAACTGGGGCTACGGGTAGTACAGAAATATTGGTAGGTACAACGAGACATTGTTGGTGAAGATGTGCGGATGGTTGAAACATTTGCTGTGTATGAAACCTCCATGTGGAAAGGCCCTTCTATAATGATTGTGATCATTTATTTTCAGTGTATCACACAAAATTAGGTAAACACATGAATAACTGATTATAATAAATTAATGAATTAAAAAAACATTAGAAATACAGACATCACAGCGGGATGCAATTTAAAGGTATGATTCTCTGATCTATTGTAAATGCATTCATTGAAAATCCATTCTCTGATTCCAAGTTCCAAAACATTGTACAGTCATTTAAAAGAGAGACTAACCTACAAATCAATTTTGGTTTAGGTGTACACTATATTTATAATATTTTTCGACATGGAGCCGAACTGCGAGCGAAATGCATCCAAACGGTTTATTTGAATTGAGCCTTTTGGCTTGAAAAGATCATAGATATGTTTCACAACCAGTTCTCTGTGGGAAAAGGACTGTCAGACGTCAAGATAAAGTCCTAAAAAAAAATACCAAATAAAGCATTCACATGAAGGGTTATTGATTCTGTCCAGGGAGCCTTTCTTTTAGGTGGCTTAAGTACAGGTTTCTCTGCTGCCCCCGTCAACAGCAGGCTATTGATTTGCTCTTGTGTCTGTACTACTGCGGGTTGTGCAAACTGCAGTCTACATCAGGTAATACACTGACTATGGATAAGTGCATTAAACAGCCACAAACTTTTCCTAAGCAGATAGCTGCTTGCAGTTTTATATAAAGAGCAACATTTTTTTTTACCTTTGGGATTCCTTCTGATTTTGAGAAGTGTTACTTCTTAAAACCTTACTTGCCTTACTCCTTAACCTTACTGCAGGAAACAGCATTATTAGTAACATGCAGTATAGCGCACTCTGGGGTCCTTTGATATATTCAAGAAGGGAATAAATGAAGCTGACAATAAATGATGAATTGATGTTAATAAGTAATTATTGAAGCACAGCAAATATCAAGTCTACATGCACTCAAATGAACCCAATAATAAAGGCTGACTTCCTGCAATGCACTCCCCATGCCCCATGCATCCATAAACAATTAATAATCATCAATTTCAAAACGAGCAGCTATGACCCTACTTTTAATTATAGAACACATGAAGAAATTAATGAAAATTTATGTAACTTAATATGACAGGAGGAAAAAGTCCTGAAACCACTCTCAAGTCATTACCAACCTGTATGAATCTCTCCACGCACCATTGCATGATTGTAGAAAACTGACATTAGAGCAACACAAATATCTGTACGAAGGCTAGAGTCAGAAGCATGTCACCTTTACATTGTAGCCCTTTTCCACTCTGTGTTACTTTTGTTGTGTTTTGTTGGTCGATGAAATGGCTTAGATCTTTTTTCAAAATGAACAGGCACACTGGACAAATTATTCAGTTATGTGCTTTGATCCCCTCCTGGCCTTCAGAAGCCTGGGGGCCTTCAAAGAGCTGCAATGACAGCCAGAGGACAAAGCTCACAAGAAGCCTTCGTCATTATTCATTGTGTTTATGGGTTAATGTAAATGATCTAGGAGCACTTGACGAAATAATCATTTAAACAGATGTTTATTATTTTTGTTCCAGAGTTAGTTAAATGTGATAATACTGCACAAATGAATGAATAAAGCAGGCTAATGTGGAGTAACTCTTGCTCCAGCATGTCTTTGAGTGGTGTTTGCTGGTCACTGTAAGGTCACCATACAACTAGTGGAGATGCTACATGAGGGGAGAATGCTAATGCTAAGCTAAACGTGAACGACGGTCAGATAATATGAACAGAATACAACATCAACAACTGGCTTTGCAATGACAGTCTATATATCCCTGTCGGTATCTACTGAAGGAATCTCTTGAATCCACATGAATGCGTTATTTCTGATCTATTATCTCTAAATTATTATTTTTGCATTAAGGAGCAAACCTGTAGGACACAATAAACAATATATGGTTCTATCAACAATAAAAAGTCTTTCTCAACTACATGCTTGACCAGCTTCTGGTTTGTTGCTGTTTTTGGCCCACCCGACTGGTCTGATTAAATTACAGCTAGCAAACCTCGTTGAGGAGAAAACATAAAGCTGCAGTGAATTGATTCCCGTGTTCCCCTTTTTCTTCATTTGATAGTGTCACAAATATGCTTTCCCACAGTTTCAGCAAATTGCATTGACAATAATAATTTCAGCCTTGGCAGAAGACCTTTTGAGATTACATCTCAGCTCGGATACAGGATTACTTGTGCAGTTACGAGAGGATTAGACATTGACCAAAAGAGATCTGTTTCTGCCTGAGAAAAATCAATGTAACTTTCACAACGATGCATTGACAAAAATGATCATTGATCGTGATCGATTCTCAAATCTCTGTACAGAGACTTGTGCATTCTATTGCAATAAATCCTCAACCGAGGTTTCAAACAGAGCAGTGTTTTTACAAATGCTAATGATTTTGAACAGTGCCTGCCTTTGTTTCTGTGTGTGTTTTCCCACAAAATTGGTTACTGTATTTGTTTCACAGCATGTCTGCACAAAATTGGGAGAAAGATCTGAACCCTATTTTTTTTTTTAATTATAAGTGAGTATAGTTTTGCTTAAGTTCTGGAATTGTTATTTTCATAATTGCGGCTTATTTTGTTTCGTTATAAGTAGGTATTCAAATTTTACTTTTTCAGATTCAGACTTTTGGCCGTGATCTGAGTCGGCATCGACTGAAAGATGGGTGTCCACTGTTATCATTTACTGTAGGCCAATGACCGAATACAATGCCTTAAGGCAACGTAGGCTTTCTGATTTGGCTTCATATAATCGCAGCCAGAAAGAAAAACACACACATTAAGTTTGAGAATAGCAATATGCAACATTTTATCACATTATAACTCATGGAAATGTACTGGGATGATACACTGATAGGAACAGTTCAAACCAAACTGACTGGAATATCCCTGAAAGCGTTGTCATTTATTATTAACATTGTTTATTTTGAGAAAATGCTGGGTGATGCTTATTAAGAGCATTATGGAGGCTGTTATGAATATGGCTGCTGGCTGAGCGAGAGGCTCAGCAAAAACTTCACGCTTCTTTTATTCCTTCAAAATCGGATTTTTAATTATTTATGGTATAAAATCACCATGAAGTGGCATCGCTGTTAATTTATTTGCCTCTGGGAACCTTGTAATGCAGGGTCACTATCATTCATGCTTTTTCTTTCTGGGTTGGCCAGGTTGTGTCTTCTCTTCTTTTGTCTGTATGTTTCCTTTGGCTCAAGGAAGGTTGCTTCTGAGTAGAAGGGTGCAACAAAATGAGTGCGCTGTGCTGAAATCACAACGTGTGGTCAATAGAATAACATTCCCCACTTGTGAACCCAGGCTGGACTTGATTGAACGGCTACCCTCACCATCTGTGTGTCTCTGTGCGTGTGTGTGAATGCTGAATGTATGAATGGTCAATTGTGATGAAAATTGTGCCTGGTTGGTTAAGATAAAATGCAATGAAGTGCTCTTCTGGGGGCTCAATAGAGACTTATCTCAATGTATGTCACACTTACACATACCATCTTCAGAAGCAACTCACACATTCAAACATATTTCTAGGGAGATGCGGTTTGCTTTCATTCAAGCTTACAGTATATGTACAATCAAATTGCTACAGCCAATGGTTAATCCTGGTGGTGGACAATAACAAAACTTTATTTATAAAACATTTTATACACAGTTAAGACACATATCTGCAAGGCTACACACATAAAGCTTGGAACTTGATTACTTCTTCGATTTAGAATTGTGACAGTGGTCTCTTCTTTTTTGGGGGTTCAGAAACTGGAACTCACAAAGTCCTTTCCTTCTCATAAGTCCTCTAATTTGACCTATACAATTGAAAAATAACTAATCCAAATGTGATGTAATGGAGCAAGAACATTAGTGTCAATCTAGAAACAAACAAACACATGGGAAGGTTTTTCATCTGCAAGTAGGAGGGATAATGGTAACAAAAGATCATAAATGGTGTATAGTTTGATAGGTGTAAGGAGTTTTTTACATGCATATCTAACAGGATGCAACCTACTGAGCATGTGGGCCTCTGAAATTCAAGTTCTATCCACAGTAAAAAAGCGGAATAGTAGTACATTTAAAATTGTTCTAATGTTACTTTGTCTACCACCATGTGGTGAAAGTATTGTGGAAACACCAACAATAGAAAAACTGTAACTTGTGTAATAGTCAGTAATGTTGAAACTGATTGGCCCACATGTGGTCATCTGCATTAAAGGTAGCCCTCGCAGTCCTCTCTGTCATTACTGCAGGTAATTACTGCAGGTGTGATAGTGTAAATACTGCGAGTCAGCTGAGACAATCTGCAAACACAACATTGATATGTCAACTTTAACTATAACCTCCACTTCCCAAAGTGTTTTGAGGATTTTCATCCTGATTACGTTGCCCGCTGTTGTTGTTACATTTTGTTGTAGGACCTGTCAGACACGTAGGGAAAAAGAAAAAAAAAGTTGAAAATTAAAGCATAATCTTTTTAGTATCACTCTACGCCAGCTGGTGTGTTATCTTATATTTTGAAGTGCTTAATTCAAAAAATCGGCGGGCTTAAACACAATCATCCCTAACAATTCTGCCATATTTTCGGAGGAGCTCTCGCTGATGCAGAGCATTGATACAGATCTAAGTTTAAAACCACATGGCATAATATATTGAATTTTTGTTGTTTGTACCGAATACATCATTTCCAGTTATTAGGTTATTCATATTTGTTTTATTTTTAGTGTCTTCTATTTAATGCTTTGCAACGGTATTGAGATCATACTTTTTTGTTGTAAATTCATAGAAAGGCTTTTCTGTACCTAATGATAAGTTAAAGATGCTACAACTCTTTTTTGAGCTTACATACTCTTGTATGGATTATCCAAATAGTATGACAAAGCACAGTGAGCACGTAATTAATATAATTTATTTTTAATGGAGTGGTCTTGAGCACTACCTTCACATCACAACCTCTTTTCCTTGCAAATTTGTTTAGTTTATTTCCAAAAGGTACTAAAAGTATAATATTTTATCTCACAGACCGAAAACCACTAAGTATTTTTCCCCTGTTTTCTTTTGTGTCTCTTTGTGTGCCGTCTCATTTGACTCAATACCCCTCCATCACTCTATTTTTCTCTTATCTCCTTATCCCTCCCGAGGCCCTCTTCTTCCTTACTTATTCTCTCAGATGCTGCTTATTGCCCTCTGAGCACAACACTTTTCAACTAAAGGAATGCTCACCAACACTGGTTCTTTGCTGTAGCCATGTTTGTCTGCATGTGTCTGTGGACACGTTGTGGAAAGCCAAGCTGGTGCAGAACCTTTTTCCGATGGCCAAGACTGAAAGAGAGTCCCTGGAGGCGCATTGCGTATGCCAGTCCCTTTCAGAGTTGGAGCCGAATGCAGTTGCCCAGGAATGTGCTCCAAATATAGACTCACTGGTAAAAAATTCGGCGAAGGTTGAAGAGAAGTAATTATAACGTTTTTATAGTTTTTGAAGCTTTTCCCTGTTATTGTTGAAAACAATAATGGAACAGTAATTTTAAAGTCATGAAGGAAAAAAATGACAAAGTGTTTCAGTTCAGTTTATTATAATTGAACATTTTTACACCTATTACTACTACGACTGCTGAAAGTTGTAGGTGTGGAGATGAACTTGAAATTTCTTATTTATTAATTGATTGATTAAGTGTCATTAATAAAATATCTGCAGCTGCCAGTTAATATAAAAAATAAAGTTAAAGAAATGCTTTGAAAAACATTTGGAAGAGAAATGATTCTTGTCAGATGATTCAAGACCACTTAAAAAGGGCAAAGATTTAAAAGTGACTATAGAGTTTTTCATTTCAAGCATTTTTTTATTTCATGTAAACTTTGAATCATTGAAATGAGATGAAGTGATGGTTACAACTACATTAAGCATAGAGCACAAACTGACACTCAGTAACACTGTGCTGCTCTTGCTTTGGACTGGAAATCGAGCAAATGGATAAAACAGTCATGTTGGATCCGTGAAATAAAGACCAAGGAATATGCAGCTATGTTCCATCATATGTGTAAGCGGACCTGGGACTGTGCACAATTTGGGTCAATTACTGTGTTGGGCTTGAACACTGTTAGAACCTGAAGAGTAATACAATCACCTTATTTAATATATTATATATATATATATATATATATATATATATATATAATTTTACCGTCAGTCATCAACGTTGGGTAAAATTAACCCAATCGTGTGGTGCCTGTTGAAAAAGAAACCGGATGAGAGCAGGGAAACACGCCTTTGATGTCCGACTGTAAAGCAACACAAGGACCCACGCAACTCGGGTGTAGCAGCTACACAATGGAAGTCAAGTGACTACAATCACATGGGTGAAAAACACACAGTGTTAGTGTTCTAGGGTTAAAATAGTAACTGAGCCGAGGTAACTGGTAGGTCAAAATAGCCACAAACTCAATTATGTATAGCCTGAATCCTAATTATTATTTAAACAGGGTGGTGAAGTATCTCCCCCACAGGGAGAGAAAACAAGCAGTCGAGATCAAAAACATTTTTAGTGTAAGCTTTTTGACATGGATGTTGCGTTTGACAATCATTTTAGTTTCCTTTCGGTAATTCACCAGAGAATGCTGCTTTGTCTTGAAAAATGGATGTCGTTTGGTTTACGATGCTTTGTGGGTGTTAATCTTTTTTTCTGGGTCATCTATACAACCATTATGGTTATGATAATGTGGCCTTAAAATCTCCATAGATCTAGTCGCTTACATTAAAAAAAAATAAAAGTAACATCCAATAAAAGTAGGAACTTCAAAGAACATTAGGCTGGAGACACGTCATTTTTTTTTTCAAAGCGGCTGAGCTGCCAATTTTATCAACCGTTCAAATAAATATACAGGCAGCATAACTGCCAAGGTGGCTATTTGCATCTAAACCAGTTATTGATCTTCTTAGCAAGCTGCTGCAAAGTGATTGGCTTGATATAGTGGTATGTAGTAGTCTTGTGCATGTTAATAGTCAATGGGACAAGACAAAATAAGTGTTACTTTGAATCAACATTTCCTGTGGCATCAAAGCCTTGACGAAGCTAACATTATTATTTATTTTCATCAAATGACCTTGAAATTATTGTACATTAATAAATTGCTTTCCCAACTTCATTCTATAGATGACCGTAACATCAATAAACCTTCTGGTGTTCCCTGTGTACTATTCTATACGGTATTGAGGGCATAAGTGCTTTTATTTCCTTCAATTCCCCATATGCTGCAATAGCCTGAACACATTTTACTCATGCTCCATGCACTCAAGAACAGCTGGAAAGATCCTATCAGGTATTCTTTTATATTTGCATAATTGTTAATATACCTCACAGCATTGCGTTAAAATTAAAATTTCAAACCACAAACAGTGAGCAGATGGGAGCTCTATGCTCAAAAGACAAATGCAGTCAAAAGGAAATGGATACCGTTTGCATAGTAGTGAAGTGTCAAGTAAGTCTGCAAGGCATTGGTGGTCCACAAAGAATGATTTCACTTCATGAACCCAAGTCACATCACCAAGTTAATGTAGCTCAGCAAGAACATGAGGCAGGTATTTATGCTAACACCGTGGTGTGATCCACTGCTCCAAATCAGCATAAATACTATCGCAAGGGGTGAATGGTTGGGACAAACACCCTAATGGCTCCCGCATAACATACAGGTCAAGCCTCAATGTACAGCTTTCTTTCTTTTTTGTGGCTGTGGAAGAACATTCAGTTTCATTGTCCCTGGTAATACCAAATAGCTTTTTTTTGTCATTAAGTTGGTTGCAAGGCAACATAGTCGCACTAGTTTGAGAAGAAGTTCCAGGAATTCTTATTGTCAGTCCTTTCGGGAAGTGAATACGGGCCGTTAGTTGTGCAGGAAAGGGTCATGGTTCTTGTAGCCAGGTTATTCATAAGAATTCTACTAGATAGAACATTAATAGTATTTTAGTATTTAAGCAGCAAAGTGCCTTGCATGGGGGGGATGTTTGTATGTGTGCAGAAGGAGGAAGTACAGTATATTCATTAATATAGTGACAATACATGATATTTGTAATAGCAATGTATGAAATGACAAAAAAAGTTCGCTCTCATTAATGAACCAACAGATACTATTTTATATTCAAAGATGATTTCAGCTGTTCCCAGGGAGCCAAACATTCATAATACTCCAAATGTTTCAATAGATATTATTAATGATTTGATTATAATGAGATTTATACAAGTGACATAAACAAAACTAGAGCTTTAATCTGGCTGGAGTGATAATTAAACCCTCAGCAGGTCCTCTGTTTTTGAGTCTGTGGCCTTTCCCTCTCTGCAAACCTCCTTTTGACGTTGATCCAAATATCCAAGTGGTGCTCTTGACTGAGAAAAACAGATTATTTCCAAGGCTCGATTAACATGAGGTTTTTATATATATATAGGAGAAAGAAGGGGTCACTCAAATCTATGTCAAAGCTGAAGTGGTGTGGCCTCATAGCAAGGTGTGTTTGCCAATTCTGTACATTCGCTTAGAGAAAAAACAGTTGATAATAATGAGAGACATTTGAACATTGTTACATCAAACTGCTTTGTTATAACCAAAAAGATACAATCTAATCTAGAGCCTGTTTGGGACTTACTGGAAAGCACATGGTTCTGCATGCTTTTTCATTAAGGGAAGAGTCTGTACATTCCTATTTAATGAGGGATTGTGTTGCTAAATTAAGCATTGTGATGTGGTTGGCGTAAAGGTGGAAAGGTGACTTAAGTGCTGCAGTCATGTAAGTATGCACTACAAAAAATAATTATTAGAGGGTAGTAATTTTAACCCAGGCGTTTAAATTTGTGTACTGTGTAATAAACGTAAAAGAACCAAACTTCTTGAATGTTTTTTGTGACAAAGTACTCTATCAGAGAAAAGTCAGACTTGTAGAAATAACGTAGGTTGTTTTTCAGTGTACTACTACTACTACGGTAAGTCGATGTGGACTTAAAATATGTTTTTATTGCTGCACATGAGGCATACTATCATCAAATTTAATTTAATTTAATTTAATTTTAGTAAATAGCTATTTGCTGTCAAAATTTTGGGAATCATTTAGAGGCAATACAAATGCTTTAAATCTCTGATTTTGCACCTTAATGATTGATGATTAACAAATCAGATGATGGTCATCTGCAGATTCTGTGCAAAATCAGAAAAGTTGAGTTTTTCCAAAAGAATACTTTAGCTCAGACTCCAGAAGGGCCTTCGGCAGAGAACAATCCTTTGCAGACAGACCCGGATGCTGCTTTGCTGGTGTCTTACACCTGCAGTTTGAGTATTACTTATTACAGTGCATTTACTACAGTAATTAATATTACAGTCCTGTCTTCTATAGTAGATATAGTTGATAACTTTAAGTGTTTTTACCTAGTTCAAGTAGGTAATTATGTTGTACTTAATCCAATTCATTGCATCTTGGCAAGAAGCATGTAATCATAACAGCATTAATTATTTCTTCAAATCAATATTTAATGCACCACATTACAACATAATAATTTGAAAGTATGAACACATCAGTCAGCAGCAGTTATGTCAGGTGATGGAATTCAGTTATTTTTCGTGCAATGCATTTGCACACAGTGATAAATGATGAACGAACATTTGCACAGTTAGTTCTCCTGTAGTGACTGATCAGCAGCAACAATAAGGTCATGAATCAAAAACGACTCTGTTAATTGGCTGTATTACATACCTATACATAAACTGTAATGATGACATTGAAAAATGCTACCAAAACATTAGCATATGAAAACAAGAGCCCAGAAACTGTTAGTCAAACGCTAGTCAAACTTGAATAACTCATTTGTTATCACATATTGTACTCTCAATATGTTTATCTGTTTCCTATTACACAGATCATCATTATTTCTTCACAAATATATTTTTTCATTTGGTCTTTTAACTCTTGTTGCTCTGAATCACTCCCAGCATATCCTATATATTATTTTCTTATCTTCTTACTCTTCTGTTCTTGTGTCTTAGACCTTCCATCATTTAATTTTTGCCTACCCCTCACCTATCACTCCCTTCTCACTCCCTACTTTATCATTCAATCTTCTGCTGGTGCAGCTGCAGAAATGGGACTCGGCTGTGACTAATCTGCTGGCAAACTCTCCGAGGGCCCCTTGTGGTGGTGGCACTTCACAGAGGACACGTGTGATTGATTGAATCTGGGGAAAACATTGTCAGACTGACCATCATGACTGGCTCTCTTGCCTGATAATAAATTCCCTCCTCCCTCAAGTACTCTGGGGAGACACGAGTGGCATGTGGCCCATTCTCATGACACAAAGTGCTCTGGACTGTTAGAGTTGATCCACAATCTACTTCCTCTCATATCAGTACTTCATATATGTGCAGCTTGTGTTTAGAAAATGTGTGTATATGTTTTGTTATGAAAAAGGTCATCAGTACCGAAATGGAAACACAGGTGTGTTGGACGCATCTTAACTGTTCCAATAACCCCCTTCTTGTTGCTAATGCAATGTCCCATCATGTGTGTTTCCTCTTTTATTTCTTATCACCCCAGTCATTTCAGTTCCTGTCCCCGTGTTTCTCGTGATCCTCCCCTTAGTCCCCCGCTGCAAACCCCACAAATTGTAAATTCTCCCTTGCTTTTCCTGTTGGGCTGCCAGATTGTTTTTTGTGTTACCCTGTGTACTCATTGCGCCAGTATTTCCTTCTAGTGTTTGCCTCTATGGTTTATTACTCTGCCGGTGCTCGACATTTGGATTCTGCCTGCTCCCTGTTGGTATTGTTTGCCTCCATTGACAGACTTCCCATGTATGACTACTTTGCCTCTAAGAAAAGGACCTCGCCTACTACCTTACCGCGTCTCCCGCTCTCTCTTCTGCTTCTGAGTCTCTGTTCTGACCCAGAACCGTTGGAGCTAAGCCTAGTGTGCATATCAAATGAGGGCTAGGGAAACAGAATGAGGGATTACATTTATTGGCAAAGTGTCAGGACAAATTGATTTTCTCAATTAAATCCCAGACAATGGACATGACACAGCAGGTTGACTATTTCACTCCCTAAATGCCCCATTTGCTCTTTCCTTCACAGATAGACGCCACTGAGTCTTTAAGAATCACAAGGCACATCCCTGCTACAAAACGGAGGCTCTTTAGTATTTTATATTTGTAGCCATAAAATATATATTTATTACCCTATTGCAAGTTTGTAATTTCTAAAACGGCTGAAGACATAAAAAACCTGCTCACAGAAGATTGAATGACATGTTAGCTACTTCTTAAAGTATTTTTTTAAATCTGTAATTTTACTTTTACTTAATTATTTTTTGTTTGAAGTATTGTACTTCGCTACATTTTAAATCATATCCATTACTGAGTAAAAAAAATGCAAAGAAAAAAAAATCGCGCCCAGGAAATTAACGTTACTGCACTGATTGAGTGATGAGAACGAACGCGCTTAACAAGAATGATGGAGACGGACAAAACAGATGCAAACCCAGCTGAAATGGAATGAAAATATGAAGCGTAGCCCCCCGTCAGCGTCCCAACAAGGCAACATAATATGTTTTTGTAGTCTCATAAACCCACTCTGCTTTCTATTCAACCACCTTGTCTTTAATCTGCATGATTCTCCTGATGAAGTTGCAATAAGGCCACTTTACAGTACTTTGTGACAAGCAATTGAAAAAAACTAATTTTGGACACAAATTGAATTTGGCCAACTCATTGTGAGGGATCAGCTGTCTTTCTGGCTTCACTTTCAGTGATGGGATGACTGATATTGGCCAAGTCATGTCCACGTTAAACTTTGCCTTAAAAAAATGGTAATTTGTGACATGGGCACCCATTTACCACATAAAAACATCAAAAGACTATCATATTTTTTTTCATATAACCATTTCAGCTTGCATGCTCCTTTTTAAATAGCAGACACTGAGAGAGAGATGCATTGTTGTGCAACCTGCCACCTGCTGTCGGCATGTGGGTGGACATTCATTTTAATATATTAGCTAGAAAGCCAGATGACATTTTGACATTAAATAACACAACAAGGCTTTTAGTCTGTTGGCTTTAGTTCCTGTTTCTACCAGCGTTACCTATCTAGATAACACTCATCAAAATCTGGGCAAGAAATTGACCGTAAAAAAACTCTTGTGCTGTTGATGTCATTCCTTCAAAAATACATAGCCACTAAGAGGCATTGTTGCAGTAGGCCAGAGGGAGTAAAACACATGACAACATGGTATTCATAAAAATTGGAGGTTAAGGCCTGGGAGATATGTGGCTTAAAACCACTTCACAAGGATGCAGTGACGCGTTCCTCTGGGTCCATTTGGAAGGTTGGCGTGTGCTAGTTTCGGGGGCTTTTGGTAAGTTTAGTCTAGACACAGGTTTTAGTCAATATCTGGCTATGTTCAACTTCATTTGTTCCCTCGGAAAGAGACATTTACTCATGTCAGCCCACTGTGAAAATACCTTTTTTTTAAGGAAGTATTCCCATGTAAAGCTGGACCAGTTCATCACCCGGACCATGGTTCTCCATGTTCTCCTCTCCCCTGTGACCAAGGTATCACATGTGTCAGTGGTGCGTGTTAGTGTTGGGAGATGCAATGGGTAAAGGGCAGGGTTAGCTTCCCCTGAATCCAAAGTCAATGATTCACTGGGGTGAGAAGGACATTCTGCAACAGTGAACAGTTCCTTTACAACACTCTCCTTCTCTTCACACATTTCCTGCTCTTGCCTAATGCTTTCTATTTTTACACTTGAAACTATGATGTATATTAAATATGCAAATGATCATGCATCAAACCATTCAGAAAGTTGCAACAGCTCATAATAACTGATTTCCTGTACAATCAGTCATTACATAAAACACAATGCATAAAGCATATGTAGAAACTAATATACATTGTGACTAAAAAGGTTTAGGCAGAAGCATAATGCATATCTTTTTCTATCCTAAATTCTGATCAAATAAGTTACCTTCAAGAAAACTTGAAAAGAAGAAAAAAAAGAAATTGTGCTGCAAGTCTGGCTTCAAATATAATTGAAAAATAGCTGAGAAATGATCTTGCTCAAAGGTTGTCTGTTGATTGTCTTGACTTTTAAAATGTGGGGTAATTGAATAATAATGCGACCATGAAATTAGCTCAATACCAAATATTTCACAACATCTTCCCCATGACACTACATTATGGTGAAATAGATGACTGAAACACTTGGTCGAGGTTCGGGAGTCCAGCATCATTGTTGAATTATTTTCAGCATCCCTTGACTCTAACATCAAAGCATGTGCAATATTAAGTCGAACAAAACTGTATGTGTTTGTTCATCACATGTTAATGCATGGTGATTACATCTCTCTAGCTACATTACCGGTGAGCGTGGCATTACACATACCAAAGAATGCATTGTTTGTGAGTGCTCATGTGCTTCAGATGAAGCACAATACATGTAGGAGTTTGGGAATTTATTATCTCACCCCCTTCGGGAAACGTACTGTTTTAAATTTGAAATATACAAATGTATTTTACATTAGAATACATTTCCATTTGTATTCCGTATTCACATATATGCTGATTCAAATTTTTGGCAATGTCCAGAAAAACAACAGCCAGCCCTTGGCTGATTTCACAAGTGAATTTTGTCTGCAGTCGAATAATGCTTTACTGATCTAAATGTACAGAAGCAGTTTGAACCAATCCAACATTTCAGTCTGCTTTAAATACGACTGCATGAATAAATAAATCATCTGATGTAAAACATCCTTCAACATAATAATTTGGCTACAAACAAAACACAATGTGAAAAGCAGTAACAAAACTGCCCAAATATATTATTGAAGTAATCGTCTAACAAGCAGTGTTAGCAGATTCTGTCATTTCAGGTAGCCATACCGTATTGATTGTTGCACAATATATGAGCCAGTTCTACATTTGTTTTGTACAGTATGTACAAATTCAGGGAAAAAAAGTTACATACCCACTTATGTTTTTTTTTCTTGTGTAAAAATCCATCAAAGAAACAAGAGAGACAGAACGAATAAAACTCCTTTTGACCAGAACAAACAAGTTAATCTACCTCTCAATATTTTTCCTTATTTTTGTGAGGTTGTTACTTAAAACAGCGTTAAAACATGCATTCATTCCACTTCTAAGCAGTCAAACGAAAGAATCCAAAATACCTTCTGCCTCATGCACAGCTCTAGAAAACTACTTGTGGTATGTAGCTCAGAATCTGTATTCCCGACACATCTGTCTGTACGTACCATCGCCAGTTCTTCCATTTATAATTCTCCATGACTACAATTTTTCTCTGTCCGACTACAAATACATTTCCGGGCGGCACACTACTTGATCAAGACGGTGTTGTGCTGTGTTACCCCTCTGTTCAGTATTCATTGCACAGGATCTAGACACATTTTCAGAGCAAACCAACTGAAGCAGACTGAAAGCTCCTTCAAGACGACCTTTGGAGATCACTTTAGAAGGCAAAAAGTGGAGCACATTTTCTAAAAATCTGTTACAGTTGCTCTGGTCACCCGAAATAATCATTTAGCACAACTGTCTTCGAAGGCATGTGACTGAGTGGCAAGGGTTTAAATGGAAAAAGGATGAGAAAAAAGGATGAAGAAAGGATGGGTGTAAAATTTGAGATACAAACCTCCAATGAAGGAGGGTAGACGCTAATTGAATTTGACTGGAAATGTTAATGTAAGACTTTTTTCCAAAGGCTTGTCTGATAAAAGATGCTCTCCTTTAGCATCTTGACTCTTCATTGTCTTTGAGCTGTCGCCAATTAAATTGGTGGTACGGCATGACTGAGGAAGACATTGAGCAGAGCAGACAGGTGCAAACACAAGAGCGTGAGACATCTAGCGCTCACATTGATAGGTGCGAAGTTGCCGCGCATTGATTACACACTTAATTCAATGTCTACAAAGAGGACTGATTCTTAGGAATAGACAAAGAAGTCCTCCACTCTTTAACTTATTTTGCTGTCTCCTTTTAATATATTTTTCTGGCATAAAGCTACACTTACTATATGTATAAGTACTATAAATGGACTCCACAGCCAGCAGTCATAGCTATATTTGTCTTAAGCCCATATTGTACATGACCACATTAGCCTGGCTCGCCAGACTAGTCTGGCAAGTAGATCAGACTGTGAATCGTGTCTGGCCCTTCTACTTCTCTTCCTTCTGTTATCTCAGAATTTAAAAGCGTGAACTGAGTTTTTTTCTTCTTTTCTTTTAAGCTGCAAAGGCATATCTTTTTATGTGAAGAGAAGCCTGTTCAGCTTTTTCTCCTAATGGAGCTGGAAGGTGCAGTTGTTACTGAATAGAAGAAAAAAAAAATAAAGCGCAGCAGAACAATTCCAGCAATGGACACTTGGGTGTTTTCATTAGTCATAGAAGACATACAATGGAAGAGGTTTCAATTCAACAAACATGAAAAGAAACTAGCCACGTGAAAACTTTTTTCTATATCTAAGAATTTTTATCATTTTTTTGATAAATATTCTCTGACAACACACATCACACAGGACCTTAGCACGACAGTCTGAGTAATCCTTCACAAGTACTCATACTACAAACATACAGATAACATATGTACTTATTGTCACACTACTTCAGCAGCAGGCCATTAAATAATGCTGCTCTCTGTCCATTTCCTCTCTTGGTATCAACACACACATTATGCGGCATGGTACAGTATATGACACAATGATTGTGATTTAATGTACTTCCCATTTAGAGCGACATACTATGTATACACTCACAACATGAATGCAGAGGGCATGCTCATAATGACAAGGCTGAAAAAACAGATCTATAGCGAGTGTTTACTCTGTTCATTAAAGTTTGACGTGTCAGCTTGCCAACATGTCGGTGTTAGCACTAAACACAAAAACACTACCTGCACTGTGGATGAGTGGAAAGCACGGTCGTCCTTCAGTCTGAGGATTCGATCCGCATGTTGTTGTTTCCTTCGGTGGGGCACTTTACCCCAACATTGCTCCTGTAGCCGTGACGACCGCGTCTGAGTGTTAGTTGCTGATGGTCAGGTGACTTTGCATGTGGTAGCTCCTGTCGTCAGTGTAGGAGCAGGAGTGAATGGGTAAATTATGACATGTATATGTAAAAGTGCTGTTAGTGGTCAGAAGACTAGAAAACTGCCATACAAGTACAGTTAATTTGTCATTTATTATTTACTTTGTTTTGCAAAATGTTGGTAATCAACCAAAATCTGAAACAATTATTACTACTACTGCTGCTGCCACCTGTTATTAATACTACTACTACATATTATAATATCATTTTTCCTACAGTAAGGAGGATTAATTGTCCATGATTACACCAATCTTTCTGACAATACATTCCATGGTTATCCAAATATTCGGGTCTGGACCCAAATGTTGGACCAACACCTATTATGTTTTGATTGATCTATACAAGTCATTTACGTGTATGTACATTTTGTAAAATTGTAGATTTTTCAGATTTTTATTTGACAATGTATAGATTTCTTTTATCTATCACAAAAAAAAATAATGCGGGCGTTATTTTTTTTCTGCATTTTTGTAGTACACAGCTTTCAGCAGCATAATCATGTTCATACAGCATATTTTATACTGTGATAACTCCAGAGCTGCTCTTAAATTCTTACTTCCATGCTTGTCATAGTATGCTATGCACAGAATCTTAACATGACCCCATCAGTCAATCCATAGCCTTCACTTGATGGTACTGTATCACTCACCCATTAAAAATGCAGTAGAACTGAGATATTTTGAGGATGTTAACTCCTCAGATTAAACTGTTCTTTTGTGTACAATTCGGATGATTTGTTATCTTATATGAAACCATATCAGCTGCAGATTCTAGTGCTGTGAACAGCTGCTTTTTTGCTTATCCAATCAAACACAATTAGTATCTCCAACATAAACATTACACTTTTTTCTCTTTCACTCACACTCACACACACACATTGCTACAAATGCATGATTCCCCGCCCTTCATTAACACCACTTGCCTACAGGGAGCCGGCAAAGTTAAGTGAGCTCTCCATCTGTTAAATTAGGGAGTGTCAAAACTTTTAGCTGCTGAGTGATCCAGAGACATAATCCCACGTCTCCTAGGGTAATGAATTGTACTCATGCTAATTAGCACTCACGTGGCCGGCAGTAGCAGTGAGAATGTCCTAATCAAATAGACTTATGGTTTTGTCATTTCTAGGATTTCTCTTCTCTCTGGGGCTGACTGGATGGGCCTCAACCCAGGCCTCTGCTGCTCACCCTTTCCTAATATATCCCACTGAAGGTAACTTTTCTTTCAGACCATACAGAGTGCAACATTAAACATTTGCAGAGGAAGATGGTTGACTTGTGACCATGGTCCCCAGATTGAAGAGGAAGCGTGCAATCACATGGTAGAAATTGTGTACTGCTCAAAAAACTTTGTTTTGATGGATTTGATGGACTCTTCAAATATTGTTCTTTTGGTCCGCTTTTATCGATGATATATACATTTATTAACAATATCAGAAAAACCCACCAGTTTTTTTTAAACCTAGCCTTACAAAAACTGCATTTCTGATGTGGTACTATCAGCCTCAGGTCAATAGAGTGATAGAATGGTAGAGTGAGTGTGACACAGAGAAGGAGAAAGTCTTCGGGGGTGAATGTAGCGGCTGTCTCTGTTGCTAAACATTGGCTATAATGGAGGCCAAGGATTAAATGGCACACTTTATACCCCTGCACCCACACACACACACACACACACACACACACACACACACATTGAGTTTCATCAGGGGTTTATCTGGCCTTTTATTTGCCTTTATCGAGCATGGCGGAGGCAGCCAGCTCAGCGTTAACAATGTCGGGCTTAAGTCATTTCACACAACACTACTTGGTCTTGTAAGCTGACAACTTTAATATTCCCCTAAGACCTTGGCTTGCTCTGTTGTTGGGATTATCAGGCGAGGAAAGTGGCGCAACCAGTTTGTTTATAGCACCAAGACCTACCTCAGCGTGTGGTGAGTTGCGCTAATTTCAAGCCTGGAAGAACCGTTACTGGGAGGTGAGCATTACTCCCATTGGAACAACAAACCGAGAGCGGGATGGATCTACTACATGCTGCACTGGTTTTAAGCGTTCAATACTGGTTGTTGGTATACATTAAGGTTTTCACTTGCAATTTATTCGATGGTTGGTCGTGAGCACGTGTGTTGTGCTTCTGGGTTGGGGGTGCAAGGGGTTCATCTGCATGTTTTTTTAATTAACCTCGTGCTCCCCTACTATCCACGCTGCCACGGCTTGGCTGACCTTACACTGATTTATGGTGCAATAAAAGTGACAAGGTTATGGAAATACAGGCTGATGCAGGATGTGAGAGAGGGGGTTCCTGGACCAACCTTTAACTTGCCGAACAGGAGCCATTATCCTTGATGTCAGATGAAGAGGGGTAAGAAGAAAATGCTCCTTGCATTTAATGCTGCACCGCCTTCGGCACACACTTACAGATGACTTAGGAATGACTCACAGATAAACTTTCTTGAGAGAGACAGGAAGGATAATATGAATGGAATACAACACAGGGATAGAAACTCAAACAACCTCTTTGTCGGAGTGTCACATTTCAGATTTGAAGTACAAAATCGGACCTTAGCAGGTATTTCCTGACAAAAAGGAAAGCAAGCCAAATAGTCCAGAGTTTACTGGTAGTTTGATACCTCACTTTTTGAAACACCACTACCGGAATCTGACATGAAAAGAACTAAAATGGAAATTCCTGCTTCCCTGAAGTGACCAGTGTGGTGCGACAGTTTGCCCACCTGACAGCAGCCTAAACTGTAATTCAACCTTTGTTAGCAGCATATCAGCTTGTTCAGCTGTTTCTTGTATCCACGCTACGCCAGCATATTCACCGGTTTGTTTTGTCAGTGGGTTGCTGTTGGTGTGTCTGGTATTTTCCAGCCCAAGCTGAATCCCCTTCAAATATGGTGATTTTATCACTAGATGCCATGTTGCCTGACAGCTGTAGCTGTTAAATGAACTGCAGTCAGCATTGTCTTCCTCGTGTGTGGGCTCACACTCCGAAAGCATCCTAGGAATCTGCCTAAACAGTTTTGTGACATTACATCAAAATGATCACTACCTAATAATATCAACTACCTAATGTTCCTTATTGTAAAGGGGCTGAAGGACAGAGTAGTGGAGGGTGTATACGCTCCAGCCAGAAGGTTTCAACCCGCTCCATCGGGGGAAGTGAGATCAGGTGTGCCTTCACGACCTTCACGTAAGGTAGATCTCAACTACTCATCTGTAATGTTGTGATGCAATTGCGCCGCCTCATATGTCCACAGATAGACACAGACAGAAAGAAAAGTAAGCAACTCAAAGCCCACAGAAGCCGTTCTCATAACGTGACAAGACCATTTTCAGTGGCTAGTGATTTCTTGGTTAATTATTGGTTCTGGAATTAGTAGTGACAATAATTATAGTTTTCCACAGTCTGAGCATAGGTCCCGAGAATGCTTGTTTTGTTTGACAAGATATCAAATACCCAGCATAGAGCTGCTCTAAACATCAGCAAACCTTTCTACCATAAAATCTTTATGTATATTGTTCATGATTAGAAATATTCCCCATTTCAAAACCTGATGCTAATATCGTCACGTTGTATCGCTGCCATACACTATTACGATAATGGGATTGGATTTAGTCAACATGCTTCCGGACTCCTATCACCCGCTCGATATTACCTTATTTTACTTTTGAATGATTTCATTCTCAATCTGAAATGACGTAGGGCACAAACATTGTATGAATCGCTCAACAAGAGATTTGCCTTGACAATGTTGAACCCACCATGTTTATCAATTAAATTATAAAAACCGAGGAGAGAATGCAATGATCCAATTGAGTTTTGTATTGCTTGTGGCTGAATAGATTTAACAGAGGGATGATGCTTGATTGAATATATATGTTTTCTCTCTATATTCCTAATCCATTAAAAATGTGATATGGGTTCATTCAGCCGCACATAATTATCTTGTCTTTCCAGTTAATTGGCAAAATATAAGAACTCGCAGCCCACAAGGTGCCTGCCCGTCACATAGCAGGGCAGACTACATAATAAGATGCCTTGTGGGAAGTGCACTTGGGTCAGAAGGTAGGTCTCTGTCCCATTGGAGTTGTACCCAGTACACCAGGAGTCACAATGTTTTCAGGCTCTGAAGCATAGAACATATTTGAGACACATCATATTGCCATGTATTTAAACATGGGCCTGATCTATCGATTGGGACATGAATAAGAAATAAACACAAATATGAATGTGCCTTGAATTGAGTTATGTCATGCCACTGAAGTATGTTCGCAATTTCTTTAAAACTATTAATTGTAATGTTTTATCTTTACCCTGAGTCTGGAATTGGGTTTAGTGGATTGATTAATTGAACAGCATGTTATTTTGTGTATTAATAGTGATTAACGTGGGAGTATGATTTCTGTTAGGTTGATTATTTTCAATTTGATGAATCTGTGATTGTCTTTTGTTGTCTCAAATAATTGATTCTTTTGTGAAATAGCAGAAATGAAATTTGCTAAAGCTTACGAAAACTTTTTCATTTTTGTTATGACAAAATATAAGGCAAAGGAACAAATACTCACAATCGAGAAATTGGAATATGGTGGTTTAGTATTGTTTTTTTTAAATGTATGGTCAAGTCGCATATATAATAATAATTTCAGTGACTTTAGTTTGGTCAACTGTTGGCACACGAACCAAACAAACCCTCCGTGTCCCACCTGCAGACAAAACTAACACAGCTGGTTAACATCACTGAGGGAAGTATCAGCAGTCTGCAATCAATCCATGGCAAGAGATTATTCTGAGAAAGTGTGATTCACTGCAGCCATGGCACCTCCTTGAGCGTGCAAGCATGTATGAGAATTTAAAATATTATGCAGGTTGGTGTAGCAGTATGTGATATTTGCTCTTGACAGAGACGGAGATAAAACTGCCACACACTGACTCACGGACCCCGACAACACACACGTAACCATTGCAATTATCTCCTAAAAATCCAGTTTGTTGATTTTAAAACTTTTCTGGTTATTACAATTTCAACCCTTTCCAAATACGTATTATTCATTTCTACAGGTTTTTTTTTATCCTGTTTTGTGAATAGTCCCCGGCAATGTTCATTGATCCGCCGCAAGTTGTGTCTGGATGTTTTTTTGGAGATTGGGCCGGATGGAGCAACTTGTGTAAGCAACAGTGGAAGTCATCAGGGGAAGGAGAGATTTAGTAGCACATCCATGTTAGAGGAGAAGTACTGCGATAATACCAATATCAACCCATTCACGCTGTGCTTAAGCACATCCACGAATTACAGAGCCCGGCGGCCGCTGCAGAGTGGTGAATATCACCGCTCTGCATGAACATCTGTTCATTACATTCAAACTGCTACTTTGCCAGCTGTGTAAATTAACTGGGATTGCGTGGCACAGTAAACTGGGAGAAAATAGAAAGACTGTGTACATTTGGTGTTTCAATAACTATCCTGATTATAATGCAAAAATATACATTTGTACTGTAGGTCTGCTGATGGTTGACTTTCTCATTAGCATTAGGTACACAATAAAGATAAGTAACCAGGGAAGCAGGGTGTATTTAAAAAAAGAATCTGTTGAAAAGGATTTGTGAGCTCTAAAAATAGAGAGCCTTTCTGACGTCAGAGCTAAATTTTTGTACTAAACTTTAAAACAGCTGACAGTAGTGTTCCTTTTGTATAGCTTTGGTATTTTTGAATGAATTACTGGAAAGAAATTAAAAAGCACAGGTATACAATAAGGAACAAGTAAGAAGCCGGCTATAGTAAGACTATTAAGGTCTAAAGTGTAAAGTGCTCTGAACCACAATAGTTCTTCTAGATGAATGTGATGAAAATATGTCGATATTTGCAGTTGAGTCACTATCTGGGTGATAAAACTGCACTTAAAACAAGGGATTGCTTTGTTTTTATGACCGTGTTACATCCCCAACAGGACAAGGTCACTCCGAAACAGCTGTTTTGCCCCATATATCAGTTTCTTGCTGATCATTTTTGTGAAGAAGCACACCTTCAAGTAGAATTGCTCTGAAGACACTGGTGACACTTTGGTGTCTGAATACATTTTGCTTTCAATCCATATCTTAAAGAAATATTTAAGGAGGTACTTGATACTTTTTTCAACCGTGTCAACAAATACTTTTGGTAATGGATTATCAGTGTTATTGTAAAACCTGTAAATCTTATTATTTACTAAACTGTGTCCTTGTTAGACTGATTGAGCTTGACTTTAGCCGGGGATAGAAAAATACTAAGTAAGTATTGCCCTCGTTATAGCATATAGGTATAGCATATACCTGTGTCTCTTGGAAAGGAAATATTTCCATGTATTAGTTGTGGAGTGCTCCACTGCATGTTTAACTTTTTAACAAGTTGAAATTGAAGCGAGTGTTTTTCTTTTTTGACAAGTGGAGAGCTCACTGTCTTGATTATTTTTTAAACTTTTTTTTTATCAAAACACAGTAAAACGTCCTATTGTCCCCGTAGCTGTCAACATTTGCATTCAAAGGGATGTATTCGTCCAGTGGGACATGCGCACGTATAAACAATGACAAACACGTTCATGAATAATACATCTGGTGGAAATGCTCGAAGAATTTCTAAGAGGACCAACCCTGCAGGTTTTAAGATTCATTGTATTTTCAAGAAAACAAACAATATTTCAAGACTTACATCTTTACTTACAGAGAGATATCATCGTCATGGAAAAGTGCATTTTGCTTTATTATATCAATCTCTTTGCCACAGCAAGCAGCTCAGTTATTTTTGTTTCATCTCCTCCCTGACCTAACTGATCCATTAGTTTATTTGTCCTTCCCCATTAAAATGAAACACAATGAATCACTTCGGGTGCAGCTATACAGATGTTTTTGTATGGAGATAGGAACACAGTAGTGAAAGAGATCATGCATACACCCCAATTAACATCAACGAAGGGGATTATTCCACCACGAAGGGTGACAGGAGTAAGGTCTCAAAAGACACTCACTATCAAGTGACGGAGGGAGGTGAAAGGGAGGGTGTATTAACAAGAGAGGATCTTCCTTGACACTTTAATTGTCATTTAACCTCTGTCTGAGCCATTTAGTCACCACAAAGCCACCCCAAGCACAGGTTGAATTGTAGAGAAAAAAATACATCTAAACTGTGCACTTCCTCAACCTAACCTGGTCTTCTTAGCCCCTGACTCTGTGTTGCACTCTAATGCCAATAAACCACTATAACTCCCCCAAGATTCTGGTAGATATGACAAGCCCACGCTGTTGTTATGACCCTTCTCACGTTCCCCTGGTAACTGGGGCCCTTAATTGCCATCTTCTGTCTGCACTGTAGCCTTGTAACTAGGCATCACTGAATGTGGACAGTATGTAACATAAAGTCCCTCATAATTATGGGGCGCCGTTTGTAAAATGTTGCACGTTAGAAAATCCTGTGCAGTTTTGGTACATTTAGCATTATCATATGAAAAAAAAGCAGGACAATATTCATGTCACTTTTTCAAACATTTAGACGGAAATTCTTGTAAATACATGCAATAACTTTTGGAAGGATAATGTTTGACAGTAACACAAAGTTGTTAAATGGTGTAAATATTTAATCTAAATGTAAATGTTAAATATTTTATTTAGATGTAAAATATAAACGTAAATGTTAAATGTAAATGTCAGACATGACGACCGAACATTACAATATTTACGGTAATTCATGCAACAAGCCAAGAAGGCAAGTCCGAATGAATTAGCTCTTGTTATGATACATAATGCTCGATGAAAGGCTTTGCTCTGTGGGTCTCAGCTGGTGTGGAGCTACAGCAGAGGATGGACGCTGGGGTGATAAATTAACGATTAACTGAAAGTGTTGACAGATCCTTGAAGTAAGCACTTGCGCTACAATACAGCAACTGTTTCCTTTGCATTTGGCCCTTTGCAATCTGCATATAGTTGGGTTAGGGGGTAGAGATGTGTTGTTTGTGAACGATTCGTTCGTTTTGAACAGATCCATACAAGGACTCGGGAGTGACGAGTCCTCTCAAAGAGAGATCCGTTCATTTTCTCGTGGCCCCGACTGGGTTTTCGGGTGCGATTGGATCATTTTTCACGTGACCTGCATTGGTTTAGTAGAGGAAACAGTTACCTCATTCCCTTTCACGTGACCACTGTTTTAGAAGTCATACTGACTGGTTTTGTTATTTTCTGGTCGGCGAGTGTCAGCTGTGCCTCCTGCACGATGCCCGGCGTCAGCGGCGGCATGTAAACAAACACCTATCAGGATGGATAAAGCGAACTAAAGGGTTTGCAGTTTGCAAAGGGTTTGCAGTTAATGAGTAAAAAAAACCCTAGTGATAGGATCACTGTTATGTCGTTGCACATGTTGGAGTAGAAGCAGATACCTCCACCCTCCGTCTTACTGCAGAGCTCCGTGTCGCGGTCTCCGCTCTGAGCAGCTGGATGTCGGCCAGCTGGAGCGCGGAGTCCAGTATCGATCCACAGAGCCACCGTGAAGCACAAAACGGAGGATGTGGAAAAGTCTCTGTCTCTCCTCAGCAGCAGCTGAAGTTGGTCCAGTTTGTTGCTCAGTGATCGTACGTTGGAGAGAAAGATGCCCGGCAGCGGTGTGCGAGAACCAACGAGCCAAGAGATCGATCTATTGGGGGAGGCATTTGTATTTTCTCAATAAAGAATGCGTGGTTACGCCCTTGCTTGTGAACAAATATAATTCACGTCTTACTAAACCTAGTCACGCAAAAGTGAACGAGGTAAACAGATTGTTTCTGTTTCCTCTTCTGACCCTATGCAGGTCAGGTGAAAAAGGATCCAAAGACTCGTACTCAGCAGACGAACGAATCGTTGAACCGAAGACACGGTCGGGAGGCGATTCGTTCGTCTGCCGAGTACGAGTCTTTGGATCCTTTTTCACGTGACCTGCATAGGCTCAGCACTGGTAGCTAGAGGAAACTGAAAAGGTTCGTTCGTTTCCCAACTCGGTCTGTGTATGAGTCCTTTTTCACGTGACCGACACGTGTCCAGTGTTTATATGATTTACATGAATATAAATTGTTATTTGATTATATTGCAATATATTATTTCATCTAACATGCTATAGTATTAACTAGTATCTAACATCACACAAACTACAACTAACACTAAACATTTCTACATGTATTATAATTTCCACCCCTAGGTGTGCACTTCTACTTAAATCCCAACAGTTGGGATCAGGAAACTAGATATCTACTAAACGAAAATAATAATAATAATTCATGAGTAAAAATGTAAATATTTAAAAAGCCATAATTTCTTTAGGAAGGTGGAGTGATCTCAATATTTCCGATGTCAACTCACCAGGTAGGAAAAGCATTAGCTAACCTTCATTTAGGTTGAACTGTGAGTAATACAGGCAAGCTAAAGAGTCCTTTCAATAAAAACATGTTGTCACTTTCTGAATCTATTTTATGGTAGTAGTGCATTGCCATTACCAATGGCAGGCTTAAATCCACAAGTTTCATGTGTTAATTCAGACTAATTATATACCGTAAGCACTGAAAAGACAGCGTAACTGTAATTTAACTTTCTATCTTTCGTTTTCCTTCCAGCAGTTGTCTAATGAAACCAGAACTATGTCAACATAATACTGGTAAAATGTGTCACTTAGCCACTGATTAACACCTTTTACTTGTGACTTTAGTAAATACTAAAATCTCCAATTATACCTCAATAAATATATTAATTATTAGAAGAAATGTATTTTATGACACTAAAATATATTCCTATTCATCAGTATTTTTGATTTAGTGTGATTTGATTAACTTTTGTTCCATTTCAAAGAACATCTTATTTTAATTAATTTTGATGGCTTAGTTCAACCTTCTAATTAGACATTGCGGATAATACACTGGAAAATGGAGGGATAGGTTCATTCTAAAGTTTATTGTAGGTGCTGAAATAAAATGAATAATTATGAAGATAGTCTGAGTCAAATGTGACAATGGACTTTAATTTACCTTTTGTAATCTAGCATCTCTTAATCTTTGGCTTTCCTTACACTGCGACTCCACTGGTGAACTGAACATTTGCCACACAGAGTCATTAAGAGCCTTAACAATCATAGGCAATTAACCACTGAATATTCATCATCAATAACAACGGCCTGGCCTAGGTTGTGTAGAATAGTATCGAATATTGATACCTATCTAATGAGTGTAGCAGGTTATAGAAGAGGTAGGATGATACCAGATTAAGTTTGATGAATTTGAAAAAACATCAGTGTAACAGTTTAGATGAAATTACAACACCTGACACTTGTTAGTTGGATCATCTAGTTTTGTCCGTCAAGTCTGCTCACTCATTTTGTTTGCAATATTTCAAACAGCAATACTAAAAAGATTTGCACATAAAGGGTCGTTATATACCCTTATAAAGGGTCGTTAAGAATGTTTGTGATTATTACATGTATTAATCACAAATATTCTTTGTGATTATTACATGTAATATTATATACAGTCTACACTTTCCAAAAGTATTTTTCTGAGGGAGCCCTCCCGTTCCAGTGTTGCTGTTACAATTAAAGTCAGCAGGGATTCCAGTATGCGGGTAAAGCAATTAACAACAAAAAAGACTCATGTCCCGGAAAAATAGGGAATATAGTGTGGAAAGTGAATTACTATATTTTGCCGGAAACCAATAAGTGTGGGTTTTTACGGACAAATTAATGACAAAAAGAAATGACTGGAAGGAGGCCAGACTATATTAAAGCCCTTGATTAGTTTCTTGAAACAAATATTTTACGTTTTTAAATCTCCTTATTAGTAGAGGCCAGTCATTGCAAGTACGTAATGCAAAAACACATTAAAATATTCTTGAGAAACATGTTTTCCGGTGGGTATAATGCAGACACGATGTTTCCCCCATGTTGTCGTTTTGGTGAGTGCATTAACGTTCCCAGCACCCTGCTGCTCTGACCGTCATTGAAAACGGATATTTATGGAGAAATGTTGCTGAATCAGACAGGGGGCTTTTTTACTGCTACAATTGACAGAAAGAAATATCAATACTCACAGAGGGATGGGGGCGGAATGAAATGAGTGAAATGATCAAGAGAAGACGTAGCTTGTTTTCATTAGGGAGTGGCTGATAACATCGGATGATTAATCGCCATCCTCCCTGCTGCTGTAATTTTCTACATGAGTTAGAGATCTGTAACAACCAACCACAATAAACCATCCTCTCTGGTATTTAAATCAGCCTCAGCTCAGTACATGTTTAGGGAAAAAAAGGAAATGTTTTAGCTGTGACTGATTTACCATCTAGTTTTTGCTAACATCATGAGTCTGTGTTAGTTGAAAACTGGACCATTCATAAGAGCAATGTGCATTTTACTTTAGTAAAAATTACTTATGAATATGAATAAGAAAAGGGTATTTTTGAAGTTTGCTCTGATCCTCAAAATAAAATGGTTTAGAAAACATCCATCATACATAATGCAAGGTCCATTTCTCTCACACGTGATTCAAGGTTGTATTTTTATTTTTAGGTTCTGCCGGAGGCACGTGAAAACGTTCGTGCACAAAGCACGGGACGGTTTGCACGCTGCTCTCACAATGACTGATACACTAGGATACTTTGATTACCCTGGAGATACGAAGTCCATTCTCTCTTACAGCACTTCCTTTCAACTCTTACCTAGTTCAATTTATTGGCTTCACTAAAGGTTCAGATCCTCAAAAAGAATCCCTCTTTTGTGAGCTTCGAAAATGATGGCCTTAAAACTCAATAAACATGTTGACGATGAGGTCTTAGAATTAACGTGCAGCCTCATGTTCACAAGTAATACTGCAGGATGAATAACTCCTGTAGAGTGATAAAGGAAAACTGGGAAAATCATCATATTTGTAATTAAATATATGACTTTTTAATTACATTTAGGAGACATTGAAGCGTCTTCCTTTTAGTCGACAATTAACCTTAACCATAAAAACAGCTCTGGTCTTAAGAGGTATGTTTTGGGTGATAGTCTGAACGCTTTACATGTTTCAATTTGTCGTAATTAATTTTCTAGTGTGAAATTGTTAATTATTTTTGAAAACCTCTATTGTTTATGTGCTTCACTTTGTGTTTTTTTAATGTTTTTTATAAATGCCAAATATTCTCACCTTTTCAGCTTCAGACCACTCATTGTAACACTTCTAAACTGTACCTGCTTTAATACCTCCATAGTTAGCTGGACTGTGAGGGAGTGATTGAGTACACGAGAGAGACAGGGGAATTCATACCTCATGTTGTCATAGTTTAATGCAGTCTTTGAGAGAGAGACACACTAAAAATAAATATATTTGTCCGTGAAGCAATATTATGGAAAATGTTTGGCAAGCAAATGCAATTACTTACCCTCTCCCATTGTGAGTATAAGTTAATATCAGCATGTATCAATTTATGAATATGGACGTTAAAGGAACACCACTCACTGTAAGAACATACCCTATTTTGGGGGCTAAAATGCCAGCCCAATTAATGCGATGCAACAAAATGAATGTTTCCATATTTGCTGAGCCCATTGAATACAAGAAACTCCTCGCTGAAGACCAAGTAATACATATTTCTGTCAGGAAGAGAGTGTCCATGGCCAGGAAGCTGCTTATTAAAACTGGCCTGTAAATCTAGCATGGACAGGTTCCGGCCTTATTACATCGTGGTTCTAATGAAGCTGTCAATCCTTAGGAAAATGCAAGTGACCTCTTTTTATGCAAACCATTTTAATGCTCCCTCGGGACCAGTTGGGTTTGTAGAGAAGGTGCCAAATCATCACACTTAGTCAAACACCTATAGCCTACCTCTCAATTCAGAATTTATTATGTTTATGAACACAGTATATCATCCCAGCCTGTTTGACGATGCACGTAGGTATTTTTGTGTGTTTTTCTATGTCACTATGACATATTTTAAATAAACGTTGAATTGATGGATTTAATCATTGTTTTGTACTGACAAGATGCTAATCTCAATCATTGTAATCCATTCAAAATAAATATACCATCCGCACGTCCTTCACATGAAAAGAATATGGGTTATCATACAACTTGCCAGCCACACAATTCTCAATTGCTCTCACATAATAATATCAAGTGATATTTTCAGCTGGAGTGGATCTTGAATCTTGACTTTATGACTGAAAGATGCCAATTTCAAAGAAATCCTGAGCTATTCAGTGATTACAAATCAAATTTAGCAATCTCAATCCAGGATCTCAACCACAATTTGTTTTCCTGGATGTGTAATTGAAACAAGCTGTGCTCAAGGAGGCCTGAAAGCTGCCAGTCAGTCACACATGTAGAAAACCAATCCTGTCACAAAGTACAGAGGCTAAATAAATGTGTCCACACAACTGGGGCCATGAAACAAACGAGATTCTGGGACGGCCGTAAACACAGCGGAACAAGAAGTGACTCGCTCTCCCCCCTCAGCAGGACACATGTTTAACAGGAGCCAAACCTACCCGGCTACAGTACACAAAAGAATTATGTTGTGTAATCATTTCCAGTGCCCTCTTATATCATAATGGCTGCTTATTGTTATGCTGATCTATACTGATCCCATTAGTTAGGTGATTTTATTTGTGAACCTGTGTGCTTTCTAAAAACTTCTTTCACTTGTATTACCTGTATTTTTTTCTGTATGTTTTTTTTTTTCAATTCTTTTCAGGACAACAGAATTCTGTATCTGGAAGCAACTGGTTGACAAATTGTTAATGATAATTATTTATAATTAGTTAATTTTGTTTTTGCAACGCTGTGCAACAGACATTACATTTTTCTAAACATGTTGATAAGGTGATTTTCTTAAGTCATCAGTGAGGTACTTCTGGTTGTTACATAGAAATAGTTATATTTTGAGCTCTTTCATTTCCTATCATGCAGAGCAGCTTCAATGAAAGAAAGTCAAAGATACACATTTGCACATGAGCACAATTTCCTTGTATTCAAATGAGATATTTATGCCATCAGCCAGCCTCATTAAAAGTGTCTGTCGTGAACATGTGTTTATTTCAAGCTGTGCTGTTATGATACTGAATAAGACTAAACAATATTGATGATGGTTGTATGTTCGATCAGTGCTGTTGTTGTTCTCATCAGTTTCTGATGGAGAACAACAACAGTTAGAAGCTCTTTAGAGCCTCTGTAAAATCAGTTTTGTCAAACATTTGACAGAAAACTCCTTGAATATGTTTTGGATCTTGGTTAGTTAGGAGATTTGTTATCACTATAATACAATACAACAGCAATCCTTAAAGGCTACACAATTCTCAAAAATAGGTAAACAGGAAATTGGGATTCATCTAAAAAAGTGTAGTGATAAGGAGGAAATATCTGAACAAAAATAATGAGTTTAATGTCTAGGAAGAGAGGCAGCTCAGGAAAACCCCCCAATTAGCAGTAGGAAATGATATCGTTGCATTAAGGAAAACAAAAGATAATAGACATGTTTGCATAGCATTTTAATAATATCCGTACAACTACTTCCTCTCCTTCATTATTAATACAAACAAAATTGCAGAGTGGAAGAAACATGTAGTCTTTGCAGCTTCAATGTGCCGTGTCGTATCTTCTCTCTGCCCAGTCTTGTTTCAGGGGCCATCCAATCCCCTGCCCAGCACCTGCCGCTGGTACTTGTATACGCGGCGGGACTCTACGCTCTTACCCCCTAATCCACCAGACTGTAATTGGATGGGATGTAACAGCTGCCCACACATGTTCCATCTTTCAAGGAAGTATTCAGCCTAATAGACACCAGTCTGCTAGTGTAGAAAAATGCTCAAAACTAGTTGAGCATGCAATAAACTATTCAGCCCTTTGGCTCATTATGTTGTAAAAATAAATATCTTGACCTCAACACATATGGGAGCAAATGCAGCTAGTGTGGGGAAGAATGCCACGACTCCGAGCTCAGATGCCAGAGTCCAGCTGGGGCAAAGACATGGCAAGTGGCTACATGTAACGGCTGTATTTGCGCAGGCTGCACCAAAGCCACGAGAGGAAAAATAATTACAGAAAAAAATGTCCAAACAGCAATCAAAGGCCAAGATGTTATGTTTCATTTTACTGAAATCTGTGCAGTGCAGTGGACCCCGATAGAGGCCTTTGGTCCCAGCCGACGTCTAGTCTGTCATTTCAAACTGTATTTCATCTGCTGGGACATTTATTATGTGCATAAGGGAACACCTTGTCTCTTAACCACGACTGAACAACTATTCCTTGTTTTTTTTTTTGCATTTGACAACCAAACCTCGTATGTCCGAACCACAGTCAAAACCCGATGGGAGCTGAAGCTGTAATGTAACACATTCAAACGGTGACACTGTGTGCTAAAATACATGACATTTTTTAAGACATAGACCAATTGGTGAATTAAAAATAGTATTCCGGCCTCTGGTTGGGAAACTAATCTGGTCTTAATAATTGTCTGATTAATGAGACCAACACAGTGACTATGAGGAAAGGAAAGAAGATGTTTCAGACTTTTCTCTCATGGTCAGTCAATTAGTGTTGATTTATCTTCACTCACAGCAAAGGAAGACATTAGATTGCTTTGCCTTTAGTTAAGAAGATAAAGGACTTGCTGTCCTATTAAAAAATGAACTCGATTTTGTAACATACAGGAGCAGGTCGAAGAGTATAAAAGACTATTTTAAGTGTTTCAAACCGTAAACAACACAAGGCAGCACAGCATTGTAATAATAACTCCCTGTTCATCTCAGCAGTTCATCTTAAACCACAAAGAAGAGAAGAGAGGGAAGAGAGCAGGTAAAACACATGTTGGGAAGAAACTCAAAGATAAAACAAAACAAAGAATGGATAATACTGAAGTGAGGCTTCATCTCCACATTTCTCCTGTTTACCTGCATATTGTTATAAGAAAACAAAACCAACCAACATGTTGTTTGGTTTTTCAATACTTTGTGAGTCAGAATCTGAATCCCAAGCCCATTTGTTTCTATAGAAGCATATGTAAAAATTAATCAATGGAATGAAATGGAATGTATGTTTTAATGATGTAATTGAAACACCTCACAACTTTCTACAGTAAATTACATATAAAATGTAAGTCAATGTACTGTGTTTCTGTTGTAATAATATGTGTCCCTAGAAAAAACTGACTGGCAACTGGCTTTTAAAACTTATTATGGGTTGAACCCAGTTTTACTGTACTTTATTGATTTCATGTTATTTAATGATGTATTGTTAATAGAATGTCATACATGATGCTGTTTTTTTTCCCCCTGGTAATGTAACATGTGGCATGTTAAAATGTGGCAGATAGCTCTTAGAGACCAAAGACTATTTTTGCATGGCTTCTTAGCATTTGATTTTTAGCGTTTCTTCAGGGATTCTAAAGCTCAAAACACAATTCTGCTGTTTCAAAAAGGTTCATTAAGCAATTAGGATGATTCGTCGCATTAATCTGCATCACTCTGAGCAAGCAAATGGTCTCTCCCCGTGGGTGTGTATTGGCGCCAGAAAACTTGGAAAGATGATTTAATTTTTTCCATTTGACTGCCAGCCTGCAGCAACGTCACTTAAATTGATTGAATCTATTCTGAACTGATTATTCGGTTGAAAACAATGTGGCAGTGCAGCTGAACACATCTTGAAAGCACATAGAATGCTTGTGGCATCCCCTCCTCTTCGGTAGGACCATTTTCTGTCACAGTATTTAAGTCATTTGATTGTCTTTGCTGGTGATGTTTACTTCTCTTGCCTTTGTCTCACAGGCTAAAAGGCTGTGATGACCTTTGTGGGTGTTGCCTGTTTGTGTCGACTTGTAGTTTAAAGCTGAATGTTCATTTTAAATACGATGATCTAAATCCAAGCAAACTGGAAGGAAAAATTATTTGAAATTAGTAACCTGGATTTTAAGTGCATAGAACCGCACGTTATTTTTTATTTGACTTGGATCATTCAACAAAAAACAGTCACCTCCTGCTTTGGTAAGAGTGTAAAATCATAAATTATTTGGGAGTGATGAAACACCAACACATGGATGTAGGTCTGTACATGAACAAAACCGTTGTTTATAGTTTAAACAGCAACCCCCAGAGACTCACCTACCTGATGGTTTGGTCAAGAAGCTCAAAGGACTTCATCAAACCTGCAGTCATGTCTCGTAATACCACCTCATCACTAGCATGGCCATTTCACACTATCATTGTTTTTGCATTTCTGCTTACTTTTGTAATTTAATCGTGTATTTTAATATATTCTATTGTATCATGTTCCCGTAGTGCCTGCTGAAGCATTGTATTGATCAAGTGATCATATCAACAGACAATCAGACTCCAACACCATCAGAAATACTGTGATTTATCGTTTAAACATTTGTATTCTTATATCTCAAGAATTAGCTATCAATGTATAAGAATATTAGTAAAGTACAGCAGAAGTAAAAATAATGCTAATTCTGTTGCTATAGCCATGGGATGTAGCGTAACATCTTGAATAAAAAGGTTCAAAGAGTAAAATCATTGAACAGAAAGTTCCATGAGTACATTTTTGGAAAAGTTCTTGTCGTATTGCAGTTATTCTCTTGTTCAACAAAAGTGCTGCTCACTATTTGTCAATGGTGTGGTGCAGAGAAGTTTAAAAACGTCTTCAACTAACTTCCCATGTTCCCCAAGGCTGGAGTGATGCATTTGATTTAATCATAGGCTGTACTTAACCAATCCCTTTTGGGAATACAGAAACGAATGAAATAATGTTATGTAATTAAAACAGTATGTAATAAAGGTATTTCATTAATCATTGATAACAAAGTTTACCGCTTTTGTTAAATAGCCTTTTGTAAGGCAAAAACTCTGTAACCCAGGTATTAAATAAGTCAACTTTAGTTTCAAGACAGTTTGAAATCAAGTTGAAACTAGTGACATTTTTTATTTTTCTAAATGAATAAAGAGGAAAAGTCTCCAGACCGCATTTTAGAAAAGAATATGTAATGTAGTCAACCATGATAAAATAATGTTTATTTTTGTAAATTTCAATTCAATTCATTTTATTTTGTATAGCCCAAAATCACAAATTACAAATTTGCCACAGAGGGCTTTACAGTCTGTACACATGCAACATCCTCTGTCCCGAAACCCTCACAAATGCTTGTCAATTTTCATTTGGAGTCTTCTATCATAAAAATCTGTTATGTAAATCTAAAGACGTAATTAGAGAGACTCGCGTCTCGCGATGCAACTGTTGTTCCGTATCAGGATGGACTCACAAAAGAAACAGGCATTGCTTGTTCTTTTGCTGCTAAAAAGAGTTCCTGCCTAGAACACATCCAGTAGGATAATGTTACATGGAACATGCACAAATGTAGATATCTAGCCCGCAGACAAGTTAACGTGACGGCTCATCTTGTCGTTGGTGACGTACATCGTGCAAGACGAGAGATGCAATCGACTGAGCTGTTTGACAGAAAATGAAAAGCCATTATGACCTACAACAAACTATGACTTCATATGGAGAAATAAAGGGAGTAATTCCTAAAAAATAATTATTTGTATCTTACCATCAACTAGCATACATATTTTTTTATGAAATAATGTCTCAAAGGCAGCACCTGAAAGGGCGTGACTAAACCCCTGCATCCGAGTAACGATTTGTCACACAGGCCCTGCAGAGAATACAATCCAGTTAGTAGAAGACAAGACAGATATTTCAAACAACAGTAATCAAATAACGCAGACCCGCTCATGACCTGTCACACTGCTCATCCAGTCTGCCGAGTAGTTCTTTAACTTCGTTAAATTAAAGGTAAGAAGGTATTATGTATCATTTCATTCATCCATTTTGGCGACTGAGTGATCAGATCTTCTCTATAAGACAGAAAATGACCTGATCTGATCACAAGCCTTTCAGTTCTGTCCAGTGCCTCTCGATTCAAAGCAGGATCTGTTAGTTTTAGGTGATTTGTTATATAACCAGATAAAAAGGGACCAGATTAAAACAATTACAAGTCATCACTCTCAACATTGTGCTTTTTGTATTCAGAAGCGTAGAGAAAAGGTTTTGGGGATTCATTTATCTAAGATCAGCCACAAATTCTGGCCTATGAACCTGTACACCCTGCGAATCCATCCGACCTAGACATATATTTCCGTAATGCTGCATTTCATTTCAGGACCCCTGAGCTCCTGTGATGGGTGGATCAAGATGGGGGGGGGGGGATGCGGTTAGTGTCGGCAGGAGCAACACTGCTGAATGCTAATAGTTTTGAAGGGCACGGGATTCATTGGTTGTTATGGTAACAAGAGACTGTGCACAGAAGTGCAGTAGAGAAATGGTGACTGAGAGACCGACAGATAGAGAGAGATGGATGGAGGTGCACGTAGAGATAGAAGGAGAGACAAATAGATGACAGACAGAGAGGCAGTAGGGTGGACAAGAGGGTCTTTAGTATACTCACCTGAAGTACATTACTTTCCAAGGTCTGTACAAATTGTTTTATTTTTTAGTGGCTATCATATGACAAGGAAGACTAAAGTGAATTGTTGTGTTTAATCTTTAAATACATCAATCACAACAAGGACTGAGTCTTTCCATCATCAGCTCCAAAGGAAAATATGTACATTATATTGTTTTACCGCTTCATCAATTGCGCAATGAGTTGGTGGATTCAGTAAGAACCCTATGTGTCGCAGTGTAGGCATCACATTGGAAATCCCAACCACACACCACAAGCAACATCGAATAGTTTTAATGTCATAAAATGTGGAGAAATTGTGATTTAAAAATCTGTAGCTATAAGTTATTCAATGAAATAATCTCTTACATGTTTAGAAACTATGATACATAGGATAATATGAAGTACCACAGTTATTAAATATCAGTGACTCACACTATTCAGCCATTTGAGTTCATCCAATGTGCATTCACACATATATGATATGATTTTTTTCCATAATATTTTTTTTTTTTACATTTCTTGTTAACGGTAATTTGAATCCGAAGATGACTAAGCACTTTTTGATGGCAATGATATCTGGAGGCTCGCTTCTGATATCATGGCCAAGTGGGTCACTGTCATCTAGAGGAAACAAGGTCTGTCTTTCATAACAACACAACCTTACTCTCAGCCAAAAGACAACGTTACTGATTCGGACTATTTTCCCGGAAATCAAGACATTAAATCTCCAATGCGGCAAATGTGGCCACGATCCAAAAAGATTCTGCTGCCAATGAGAAATCAAGAGCTCAAGAGAGGCAAGTATTATATTACTGTAGAGTATCTGGCTGGAATGCAAGGAAACAAGCTATTTTCCTTTTATGGAGGTTTGGGTTCAGTTTGGGGTAATGGCATGTGTGAATATGTTATGGGAAAGAAAAGGCAGAATTAGTACATCTCCACTTTAGGAGTTCATATCATTCACGTGAGGCTTTATAGAATCAGTCTTTAAGACTCAGCCAAAAGGCAGCTTTTTAACTCTTGACCTCTTTATATTCATTAACTCAATCATAATTTATTCATGCTTTTATTGTTATTACATATAATTATTAAGTAAATTCCGTCCCAGGAACTTAAATTTCTTTTAGCTCTGGGTTAAATCCAATTACTAAACTCCATACACACACACACACACACACACACACACTTCATAATATTAACTAAAAAGTCAATTTTGGACAATTCAAAGCCCTTCTGGACAAGAAATTGTTCTTCACCAGCAGTTATTTCACATATTTCACATATATGACCGATGAAGAGGCGAGCAGAGCCACTTTATTCACCAGGCGATATGAATGTGTACCAAACCCCATTTTAACATAATTCTCAAATAGCAGCGTAGTGCAGACATCAGAGACAGTAAATGGAGCCAAGATTATCTGACAGAACACGGTCCCCAGGCCGGCCTCCCAAGCCCTTTCTTTGAGATGGATCACCAAGGATTCAGACAGTCTATGCAGCCTCACATGGGTGTGTCATATTTTTTCTCATCTCCCTTCACAGGACGGATGAATCTACCAATGGGAGCCATCAACAGGGACCAAAACCATTGGTATATGGCATCCCTCTCAGCCATACACAAAGTTACTTCGGGGTTCAATGTGGTAGCAGATAAAAAGTTCAGCAAAGACCACGATCTTTTCAGAAATGTTACAGGATTAACCTCCTTCAATAACCAAGAAATCCATTCATTTCATGACTGTGACTATGACTCTGAATTATTATCTCCAACATAATTTGTATATTTAAAACAACGACTGAGAAAACACTTCACTGCATGAATGCATCCCTCTATAAATATTAACTTCCTTGTCTCATGCAGAAAATAAGTAGGTAAAACTCAACTTCAATACCACCAATCTATCATGTCTTTAATATCGTCATGATGGGTTATATGCTTCCCAAATGAGCCATGCAGGTTAAATGAATCAAAGACATAAAGATGATGATGTTCTCATCACTAGATTGGAAAATACTGACGAAGCAGCCGGAGGAAACATTTAGGCTACCTGTCAGTTTAATGCTTTTTGTACACTTCATTTAGTGGTGAAGCAATAATGGATCAATTTTAGATCAATAACTTTGTGTTTAACGAAGATAACATATATATCAATGATTAATACCTGAATCAAAGCAGTATGCTCACAATGTTTTTGAAGGAGCACAACGACAGAGACAAGACCAACCCTTTTGGCATTTGGCCCTCGATGTTTACGTGAAAGGGATAGCTGACCCTGCAGAATGGGTCTGGCGTGTTTATTTATGGGCCCCAAAAACAAAGAGATTAAAAAAAATATGCCGGCAGATGTTAGCAATTACACAAGAGAAACCAAGAATGGCAGCAAATTAAGAAGACAGTGAGGTCAGGGTCGTACATTTCAAAAGGAGAGGACGAGCTTCACCAGGCTGGGATGGACGTATGCAAGTCACTGCTCCACGTGCAAGTTATAAGTAACTAAAGCGCTGATGCTGTTGTATTAAACATCATGCTTCTTTTGCTCCTTTGAATCTGTCATATGACTTTATCAACCACATCATTTTGGCTATTTCTGAAAGTTATTTTCATTTATTTTAACAGCATTACAGACTAATATGTTGCAAACAGTTCATGTTTTACTTGTTGCCTTGCACCAAATAAAAAAAAGTTGTCAAACTGCAAAAAGACGCTGTGTCTAATTGTGCAAATGACATTAAAGCCTACAGTGTCCCCCTTCAAGCAGAAGGAAACTAAATAGAAATCATGGACATCAAGAATAAAACAATTATATTATGACCACTGACATATATAATCTGCAACTTAATACTCCATCAAATTCCAGCTCATCTATTAGATTATATGTTCATAACTCACTTACCTGCACAAAGGATCTGCTTTAAAAGCGTGAGCAAGCCAACATGTCACATAGTTCAGCTTCAGGTTATGTTCTGATCATTTAGACATTTTTAAACCTGATAGAAAGGTCTGGGTGAAACTAAAGATCCAATAAACTAGTCAGAGTCATTCTCCCCTGCCCCGGATTGTAAAAAAAGCAATTAATTTATGGCTTTTTGAGGAGCTCTGCTGCACTAAACTAAAATCTGTCACCACATATGCGTGGCTTGACACTGTGATTCTTCATATGAACTGTGGCTACCCTTAATGTCATCCGTGAGTAAAGGTTGCATCTAATTATAGCAACAAACAAAAAGACCCTCAGTTTAAAATGGGTGCGGTGGAAAAAGCGATGTCACCACATCAATAACGCTGTTAAAGAAGGAGCATTAGAACGAAAGTGAACAAATTGTAAAAAGGGATGAATTCCAAAACTCTTTTGAAAGAAGGAAAGGAGATATTTTTTCTTTTAATCCCTGTGAGGCAAAGCTACTTAATGGAAATTTCTTCTTATCGGCCGTGATGCAGGGACCTTACCATTGCCTCTACTTGACTTTGATGTGTTTGGAGAAAGACCACAGAAGACTGCTTCACCACACGCCCAAACAGGCCTTTAGAATGCTGCACTGTGTGGTAGATCTTACAGTGGAAGTGTGAAGTGTATTCTAAAAGTGTGAGGTTTATTGTTGTTCCTACAGCCGAGTCTAGGAACTTATTTCAAAAAGCCTTTCAATTCCAAATCGGACCCCCTGCGACCCTCTAAGGAAAAGCGGTACAGAAGATGACTGACATGCCAATTTGTGAGTTTGAGGAAGGATTGTGGTACTCACATTGCTAAAGTGGTTTGATAAAACATCAATACAATCTTAACAACACAATGTGCCCTGCAGCGGTAACAGCAGTACTCTTTAATCGCTTCCGGCTTTAATCAAGACACTGCGATGATGATCGTGTAGTATTAGTTGCTCGCATCGATAGACTGCAAGTAAACAAATGTAGAGACGGTCCTCTGTCGAGGCATGCACACTCAGCAGGGGGAAAATAGACGACAGGGAAGCCTAATGAAGCTTCTGCTGTTGGTAGTGAACTTTGCCCTCTTCTCAAGCAACCCAAGCAGGCTAATATAACACGCAGGCGGTTGAACTCAATTTAAATCAAATGTCTAGGGCGATTTTTCCATTAATCACTCTCATGTTCCCGAAAAAAAAATCCAAATACAGATCGTTGGTTTATTTCATGGTTAAGTCTGAGTCATTTCTTATTGTTTATGACAGAGACAGATTTTATTATTGTAACGGAGGATCTGCTCTTGAGTTATGAGTCTCACTCTAACTACAAGATTAGAAAGCAACAGTGCATCACAGACTCCAGGATATTACTGAGATTATCTTTCCAGGGGAGCAACGCAGCGACTTGCTTTCTCTCTCACACATACTAATCTCTCTCAAACTCTGATTCGACACCAATCTCCTTCGTTCAGGATGCGACAGAACACCTTGAAAAGACGTGTCACATTGTGGCTTTTATTATCGCTCTCTGCTTGGCATCCTTTTGGTTTGATTCTCTCCCTTTGAAGCTAAACACGACATGAATAGTTGTCAACGTGAAGTAGATTCAGACGGTAAATACACATTGAAGGCTTCTTCAAATTTGTTCTTGAGGCACATTATGATGTATTCCAGTCGCTAGCTGTTTTGTGTCATCATTTCAACTTGATCTGCCAGATCGGTTAAAAAGACTGCAGCCTGCCATGTTGAGATGAAAAATTGACAACGGGATGACGGGAATGCCGAGCAGCACTACCAGGTTTGCAGCTTTTATTGGGTTAGTTAATGGTGCTAAAATGTAACAGTGGAGTTGAAATCGGGAAATTACCATTGATTTTATGAAATAGAACAGAAAGCACAGAGAGTAAACAGCAGTCCAGAGTTCAGTGATATTTGTTCTCAGTAGTTATTATAAAGTGGGGAAAAGTGTGGGGTTTGTCAGGGTTTTTCAATATCAAACAGAAACCGCATACTACTTTATAGGACACTTTTGATTGAGTGCCTGGGGTTAGCACCTGATGAATGAACAACGAGTTATGCTCTCCGCATGGGATAATCCACATACATGATGCATGATGCAAGCAGCACACGAGTGTAACGGAGGGGGGCATGGCCTCTCTCCACCACAGGCCTCTGCTGGGATGCATTCATAACCAAAACATGATGTTAAATGGCTGCGATCGTGTGTATGGTTGACAAAAGACAAACACTCATTAAAGCCCATGTGTGAATTGCCTTTAACAAGCATTCTAAAAAAGGGGGGGGGGGGTTCAGTATGGGAGTCTAGTTATCGCCTCCCAATTGATTCATTAATTCAGTAAACATTTATCAAATCCCAGTGAACATGACATTATAGTCTAAGTACAGCTTAATGGTAATTCTGTAAACGATGGTCCCGTTTAGAGTACAATAGACCCTAAAGCAGGCTATGCTTTAAAACAAGCAACTTTATGACTGCCAAGGCCAACAATGGAGTCTAGAAATCAATCCTCCACAAATTACAACTATGGTCACTTTCATTCACGGGTTTCAGAGAAACAAGATGGCGACGGCCAAAATGCCAAACTAAAACTAAAATCACAACAAATACATACAATTTTATTTATAGTTTATGTCTTCACACTTGGAGCACTTTGTTTTTGTTACTTTAAAGTTAGGCGTGTCTCAAACTGACACTAAAAGGTGCCTTGTGTATAGGTGTCACACGGCGAGGGCTGTAACAAAGCACCACTATTATGTGTTTTGGGAAAGAGAATGGGCTGGTTATTTGCTAAATGATGCTGGAGTCCATTTATGAAACATAAAACAAATGTGGACCGGAAATAGTACTCCTTCATGCCATCAGCAAAAGTCACAATAACATGGAATACAGACAAGTTAATAATGGATCGGCAGCGATAACGCATTGTACCTCTCTGGTCATTTATCACCCTTTCATTCATTGTACAGCGCTGATACCATTGTTCATAGGAACAAAATGATAAGGCAATTACAATTTGAAAATGTATGTTTTTACAATAATACTTAAGGATATTCATCAAACTGAGGTCTAGTCATATTTAATGCCGTTGAGACCGGTATAGCAAGTAATTTGTTCTTTTCTGACTCATTACAGAGTAAAAGCAACAGTGAACGTTGAAGCGGGACAGACAGAGTGGCCGTGCCAGTATTGATACAGGAGCAAGATCAAGACACTGGACTGTGGGGAATTGAAGACACATGAAAGGACAAAAGAAAGAAGCCAGAACATTATTAATGACCATGAGTGGGAGCGACACCATGTGAGGCGAGGATGTTAGGCAAGACACAAGAAAAGTCACAAATTTAAAAGAAAATAGGAGAGTTGTCAGTAAGCTGCAGAATGCTTAAAGCGCTAATTATGGCAACAAATGAGCAATTACAAAAAACAAAAAAACATCAGGTCACCACGAATTCGGACAGACGAGAGGCTCGTTGTGTTTTTTTAATATTACGTAATTTACATTACATGTCATTTAGCTGACACATTTACAAAATGACTTACGATAAGTGCATTTCAACCATAAGGATACAAACTCAAAAGAACAAGACACAACAAAGTGCAATTTCAATTAATAGGTCGATTTACAACTTGTTTTATATAAGACCCATAAGTACAATTTAAGTGCAATTCGTAATTTGTTAGTGTTTGCCCACTTCAGATCAAAGTAGGCAGTATCTGACCCAAACCTAAAATGAGTTTGACACCCCTGAATCCAGTTTGTGGAGGTTCAATCTCCATTTCCTCCCGTCTATAATTTCCCCATCAACACAACAGTCCCTTAAATAGCGCCTGATCTGTGAATGCCAACGTCTTTGGAGGAAAGCATCTGCCAAGTAATTTAAATTACATATGATGAAAAGCATGTAGGTTTTACTTACAAGGAGGCACGGCAATCGTACAAGTGTTTGTATTAAATAGCAAAAGAAAGCACTGCTTTTCAAAAGGATAAACCTCACACACATTAGATTGTGTTAGAAATGACCGTACCCGTGCCTTTCATGGAAAAGATAAATGCTACAAAGACGTATGAAATAACTGAATTAGTGAAATATTCTGTCCGTTACCACCATATTAGTAGAGGCATGATGAAACAGCCAAGCAAAAAAGCAAGGTTAACACTTTTCGAACCATCTGACCTCTTTCTGCAAGAGTATTAACCTCCATCTCACACTTACCATACACTCTTATCCTAGAATGATATGAAAGAATGCTCCACACAAGAAATTGCAAAGGCCATTATCTCTGAAATGTAGCAAATCACACTACACAATGGCGACAGAGGGAAATGATGGACCCTCAGAATTACTGCTTGTGTGTGCAATATATCTGTCAATTAAGGAGACGCTTCTGGCACTGACTTGATGTCTTTTGATGCACAAATTGGCAGAGTGACTCTCTTGCACTTTTGTGATCATTAAGGCAATGAAAATATGCCAACTTTACATGTAAAGCCCATACCTACGATGGTGCAAAAGTCATAGTGGGACTACAGGGGTGTGTCCAATGTCAATTTAAATCCAGCAGTGTTTCCAGAAATATGGTGAGGATTTATGTTATATGCTGTCTAGACATGTCAATTTTAATCCTCCAGTGTAAGTAAGTCCCTTCACTGTCACGGCAACACCTAAAATGTGGCGATGGTGGTGCATGGAGTAGGGTGATGCGCTGGGAGCCGCAAGGTTGGTGGCTCGAATCCCATGGCTGCTCCATGTGACACGTTGATGTTTCCCTGAGCAAAACCCCTAACCCCTGATTTCTCCCCAGGCCAAATGTAATACAATGTAAGTCACTATGGATAAAAGCGTCAGCTAAATGTAATGTAATGTAAAATGTGATTGTTTATCTGAATACTTGTCACCTGTATTTTCTTTTTTTAAATAAAGGCCTTTCGTTTTTAAAATAAAGCCTGTTTAGTTTGTGCAAGAAAAGCTATTCAAAATAACTGTTTTTCTTTTAAAATATTCATATTTTCAAAGAGCAAACGGCACACATTAAAAGGACAAGGCCATGTACTTGAAGGATAAAGAATTGGGTTATTTCACTATGAATGGTTTTGGTCCTTTTGTTTTTCAGGCGTGCACTTTGAATAATCAACACATTTAACTTTTTCAGTCTATTTCAACACGGATGTATTGAGCTTTGAAAATGCGTCACTTTTTCATTAATTACTTTTTAATGTTACATTGTATCCAAGCAAATTCAGTATTTTTTCATTTGAATCCTTTCAAATATGTTATCAAAGGGCTTCAAATTAAAAATGTCTAGTTTAAATTGGTGGATTGAGAGGATAGAACCAGTTTTGAGTGGCAGTTATCATAAATATACAATCTGTAGTTACAATATATCTTGATTTCCAAATATATATCGATTGGAAATTTTTATATTCAAGCAATAAACCAAAATATTAAATTATATTAAAAAATCTGATTCAAATTTCCCAGTATCCCAGAGCACACACAAGATTACAAACCAAGAATAGCTGATTAAGAAATTCACCTCAAAATCTCCCTGGACACAACAAATCCACCCCACTGGATCGAATCAATCCTGCTAATAAAATTATTCTCAAAATCATTGAAGTTTAACACTATAGCCAAGACGGATCAGAGATTAATCTCTAGTTCCATATTCGATTTGTTTTCTGATTCTCCATCTTTCTTAAATTGATGATCATTATAGGTCTGAACAACAAAAGAAATACAAACAACTTTCTTAATTTATTTGAACCAGTTGTCTTTTCAAGATCTGACTTTCACTTCTTCCTATGGATACAATGAAGGTGCATCCTTCATCATTCATCCTTATTTCCCATTCTGTGGCTTATACTTCTGGAGTGTCGGGTTTGATAAATTATATAATTTCAACTTCCCCCAAAAGATTGAGCCTAATGGGTTAATTCCATTGTTTAACATATGCCATAATTATATTCTGGAGTATTTGATAGTGACTTCACAATTGACATACCTACATACACAAATAATTAATGCCTATGACGAATTCATTCTGCCAGTGCATCGGAACACAGGAAATATACTCAATGCAGCTGGTTTAACAGAAATAAAACACCTCTTTATTATTATTATTATTATATGGATTTTTCTTGGATGTAAACTAGAAAATCCCTTTTGTCAGATCAGATCATTTGCTGAAAGAATATCAAAGAATACACCCACAGAAACACACTCTGTAATTTGAGTTATGTAACTCCTTATTCACCAAAGAGTGCGATAGGAGCAGCATATGCTTATAAAACTTATAAAACACTAATAAATAATACGTTCCCAAAATGGTCTCTTCCTGGACATTGTGTTAAACAATTTGAGGAAAACTATATCTTGTATTAATGAAAAAAAAATCATATTTTAGGAGGCGCTGAATAAATCTGCATTGGCAGGTGTTAATATTGGAGGTGAGTGACAGTCACTGGCTTAAACTTAAATCTTCATTCAAATTGAGGGTCTTTCACATTTGAACATTACACCGTTTTAAAATAGTTATTTTCAGCCAAAAACAAATAATTGATCATTTTAATATATTCTGAAATTACTAAAACAAAAACAACATTTTTCAATTCATTGATATCATCATCAACAGTTTTTTGTGTTAATGTTAAATATGCAGTAAGTAAAACCCTTTGATCTCTATAGTGTAAAGCATTTGCCCTGTGACCATGCTTTATGGATTTTTCTTTTTTATATCTGTGTTTGACAGACACCATTAATCACACTTTGAATATCATTTCCACAGGATAATTGTGTCATTTTTATGAGCTTAGGCATACTTAGTATTCAGCAAAACTATATCCATTTCTCCAGCCATCCATGCACTCAATTAGGAGCAATACTTTGCAAAGCCAGGTATACGTTTTTCAATCAGTACACGTCTCTTTTGAAGGCCTACAAGAAACCTTGATCTATCCGTAATAGGTGTCAACTCAACCATGTTATGCACAATGAACAAAGTGCTATGTATATATATATATATATATAAATGCAAATCTACAAGTCCAATAAATTGTGCAGGCAGAGATATTGGGAAATGGAACATCTAATTTGATATACTATTAAAAAAAAGAAGCAAAAAGTGAAAAATTAGCATTCAACCCAAAGGTTCTCTTAATTGGAAAATATTAGAAAAGCAGCGCTTCTCAACAAGTGTAAATAGCCAAATTAATATCAACAGACTCAGAAAACCCACACCAGAGGATTATATAAATCGGCTGATAAGACGTAACGGTTTTACTATTAGGTATCCATCCATTGAATGTTGGCAAAAAATAACATTTCTGAAGATAAATAGTTAAATACATGTGAAGTTAATAGAAAGGATTTTTCTAAGAATACTCTGCTGTACAATGCTTGTCACTGGCAGCTGAATTCACTCGCCCCTCTCTAACATTAATGATATAGGCATGTTTTTAAACATATTACCTGTGTTGTCAAGTGTAAATAGCATAACACTGGCAAATTGATTTTTCAGTTTGTGCCTCTAACACGTAGCTGCTGTGAGCGTGAATGATAAACGATGATGGGAAAATGACAGTACGAGCAAATATGAGCAAGATATATTCCTCTGCAGAGGCATAAAACACACCACATGGGATTACCGATAGCTGTGCTCCAGATAGAACTTAAAAAGATAGTTGGGGTCTGTAAACTTAACGTTAACTGCCCCACAAAGCATTGCCACAGATCCGCCATGAAAGCACAGAGAGAGAGAGAGAGAGAATCTCGTAGTTATTAAGCCACTATGCCATTCACACTTATTCCTTTTCAAATAGTGCAGAAAGAAAAAACTGCAATTATTGTTTAATGTATTGCAATACTAAATGTAATATTTATTTGGGACAGTTCTTCAATGACAGTCAAAAAGACACTGAAAGGCAAGGGTTTAATAGCTTGTGGAGAGAAAAAGGCGATGGGAAGAGAGCAAAACCCGAAGAAGTTTGAGTATAGCAACGGAAGACCATTTTACAAGAAAATTGACCAGGTGGGGCAAGTCACCTTCCCCCCGCCCTGTCTTTGGTTTTCTCTCTCTCTCTTTCCAGGAGAAATTCTGGTGATTGGGTTCCACCTGTGCTCATCAATCAAATGGGCGGGGCTCCGGGAATAAAAGGAGGAAGACCGAGTGCAACAGGAGGGATGAGGGGCAATGTTGTTGTGAAGGTTTGTTCGCCACGCCTCCCCTGGAGGCAAAAAAATGGGACGTAAGACAAACATACTGTATATTACTTCATTTTGACAGAAATAGTGCACATGAAATAGTTTTCCGCATTGCTCAGTGTTTAACGAATTGTCCGTGGGGAAAACATGTCAAGTCATGTCAACAGCGTAGACAAATGAGATAACGCGGGGATAGCTTCATGAATTTCAAATTATGCACTCTGTATTTTTCATGAAAAATAAACACTGACTTTCCATAATGTGCCCCCCCCCAACCCCCGTGAGTGTTGTAATTTGTCAAGGTGAGAAGCTTTTCACATGGCTTGATTTTTTTAAGAGCTCCATTAATTGTTGAGGTTTTTTCGGAAGGAGAAGGACAGCTTTGGTGAGTAAAGAATGGATCCGAGGAGGCGGAAAATAATTGTCGGAAACAGTTTTCATTTCATCCAGCCGCAGGGCGCAAAAGGAGAAAGGGCCACAGAGATGAGAAGTTGGAGGCAGGAGAAGGGGGGGGGGGGGCAGTCCAAGAATTAATTGCGGAAGGGAAATTATTACAGGGCTGTGGACTGAGGGAGAAGGGATGAAAGAGATGAGGTGGACGCGCGGCTCAGGATGGAGCAGCGAGGTCAGCCATGATATTTTTAAGAGAGGAAGGTGGTCTTAGCTTTCTCTCTAAAGAAAAGATTTGTGAAAACATTTCAGAGCCGCTAGTGTGAGCGGGGATAATAGGGGTTACAAATGAACACAAAAGCAATTTAAATATTTTACACATGTTCTAAACACAAGTCACGAGGGCGTGATAAGTTGTTAGTAATAGTAACACTGAATCAGTAATAAAAACATGACACTTTACTATGTTACGCAGCGGCACAGAGGGAACCTACGGTACAGACACATCTCTGAGCTGAACGGAGATGATTTGCTGTAATAGATACAAATTGTTTGGCTGTATACTGCTTTTGCAGTTGGTAAGAGCAAGACTGCACTTTTTAATGCACACACAAAGTCCTGTAAAGTCATTCTCATCACTTGCACTCGCCCTCTTTGCTCAGCAGCCTGTTCCGCCAGAGAGACCGACTTAGGTGAGATGAATTTATGGGAATGTGCCCACACATTAGGACACATTGTGTTTACAGCTGGCTTTAATCCGTCAACCATGCCGACTGATTGCATTGCCGTTACAGTGCTTTCTACAGGTATTTGTGTGCATTTATACTCATCAAGGTAAGATATGCAGGTATACATATTGCAACTTTAATTATTGCAACTCTAATTATTAGGGCTAGAGATAATACTAAACTTGATTGAAATACTTTTAACAGGCCAACTATGGAGAATAATGTAACAAAAAAAAGCAATAGATGACAAACTAGCTTCTGAGTGCTTTTCGAAACATTGGGCTTGTTCGGAATTCCAATCAATTAAATATGGCTATTTGACAAGATCATTTCCTGTGGTGCATAACTCGGTGCTGGCCCGAGTCTGGAGGAGAAATTCAATTACACATAGCTGCCATCATCTTGGCCTTCATTTAGCTGTCATCATGCAGTTTCTAGGAGGAAGTTCAAACATTTCACCTCTACTGATTGATGGCAAGTAGTTGGGTGACATGAATAGCTGTTCTCACCTCAGTTATAAAACAAGCCACCTCAGCAGATAGTAATTGCTCGGAGCTCTAAGGTTCATCAAAGCATTAAGTTATTGGCTTGATTAAAGTTATTCACATAGAGGCGAAACTGAGCAGTGAGAATCTCTCTTCATTTTTAGAATGTGACTATGTACAGCAGGTCGACATCAGTGGTCTCAATTCAACTTTGAGCTCACGTTACATTATTTATTTGTGGGTATTTACAGAAAATATAATAATATAATAAGATTGTGTAATCACAGGTGCTGTATCATGATAGACACACATATATACTGGATCTATGAAGTCACATGCCCCAAAAAATGCTTTGTTTAAGTGAGATTTTGCTAAAACTAAAGGATATTCATATCAGCAGAAACAGTCAGAATTTGGTGGGTTTAAGAATAATATTTGGATATAAAACGTCTGTGTTTGACCTTAACCTCATGAATAATAATCCATAAAATAACATTGACACAACAGACTTAATTGTGTGTGCCTACTGTGTTCTCCCTTAATTCCTTCCATGTTCTGTATTGTATTGTATAAAAGAAATGAATCTCGTTCATTGAGCCAAGACAACATTGGAATTATATTTTAACCAAAAATATACAAATTATGAGAAATTCAATCACAGCAATGAGTCCATTTATTTTAGATCACAATTATGTGCAATTTAAAATGTATTTGTTTGTACTGACAGAGGCAGAATTATATTTTCTATAATACATTACCCATTATTTTGTGTACATTACATACATTGCATATAACAACTAACGCAGACAAAGGATTTGTTTAGTACAAAATTACTGCTGCATATATTGTTTTTATTGTAACCTATGGATCTTATTCACATTAAAACCAACTGCACCAATTCAACTTGTGGATCCTTAAAAAAGGTTCTCTAAATAAAGATAAGGAAATCTGTAATCAAATCTAGAAGCCTGTGCTTTTGGGAGCTTTGCACCATAAGGAATGCAGTTTACACAGCTGGAAACATTCCTGGGAGATCTAAGTGACAAAACGTAGGTAATAATAAAAAGGTCCTTAAACAGCCTAAAGATATGGAGCAACCGCTTGAACGATGAGTGACACCGCTGACAATCCATTACAATAATCCTGTCCTAAAAGCAGTTGTATGGCTTTGGTTACCTTGAACACAAAGTTTGAACAGGCCTTGTCCCAAGAAGCGCAAGAACACATTTTATTATTATTGATGAGAATATTAATCAAACGTCGAAAAGGTTAATGAAGGCCTGTAAATGAATTGATTTATCATTTGGAATGGGCTGTTTGATGGAGAACTCTATGTGTAGGATACTGACATTGTCCCTTTCATTCCAAAACAAGTGCAGCAGCTAAATTGATGGGAGATTAAAGTGGGATAAGATTGATGGTTTCAAAGAGCTGATCGTGACCATTGAGCAAAGTTTAAAGGCACAATATCCCAAGAAGTTAAAATAGCCAATTACTTGCTATGTATCTAATTTTAGATCAACACTACTATAGTACTCAAAGGTTTAAAACAAAATAGATACACATGACATGGTTATTGCCCCTGGAAACTGGTAAGAAATATACCTCTTTTAACGAAAAGATGATTGCAAACTATTCAGTGGTCCCCAACCATTATCGCCCCACGGACCACGTTGCACGTCCCAGATATCGACAACAATGAGTAGTAACTCTAATCTGACCGCCTTTTCAGTAACGAGTAATTAACGCTTTAGTATGTCCAAACCAGTAATCAGATTAAAGTTACTTGTCCAATCTAAATTTACATTAATTAAGTCTAATTTCCCGTGTCTTTGGTAGCCTATGCGACAATTAAGTCACGTTTTGAGAGTGAGGGTCACAGGGAGGACTCAAACGCAGAGTTTTCCAGACCAAGTGCTCTTTATTCCCAAAACGAAGACAAGACGTGCTCCAACGACGAGTGACATTAGACAATGACGTGACAAAGGACAACAGGCACACAGGGCTTAAATACACAAGGGAGGTGCAGGTGATTGGACACAGGTGGAAACACTCAGGCAATCACAGGACAAGGCAGGAAGTGAAGCTAACCCAGGAACACGAGAGACATGAAAACTACAAAATAAGACGCAAAGCAGACCCAAACCGTGACAGGTGTTGCCACAGTTACTTTGAAAAAGTAATCGGATTACTTAGCATTACTTAGCATTACTTAGCAGCACAGCAACCCCCCCCACACTTGTAATCTAACTTAGTTACTTTTAAAAATAAGTAATCTGTAAGGGTAACTAAGTTACTTTTTGAAGGAGTAGTCAGTAATCAGGTTACTTTTTCAAAGTAACTGCGGCAACACTGATTGAGAGAGATCCGCACATTGGTGAGGGTGTCATTGACATATGGTTCATCCAATCACCTGGCAATTCTTTCTTTTATGGGCCTGCCCTTTTATTGGGTTATTGGTGACTGCCGCTCAGTGGTAGAGGAAGGTCATCCTTTAATCAGAGGACTGGCGGTTCCATGCCTGGCTCTTCTGGTCCATGTTGAAGTCGTGAGTTGTGAGACTATTGTGTGAACGTTAGTCCTGGTTAGTGGGTGTGAGAAAACAAAGACATGTACTCAAAGCGCTTTGAGTGGTTGGAAGACTATAAGAGCACCATATAAACAGTCCATTTAGTTTATATATTAATGTCTCTTCATATTGTAAGCGAACTCTAAGAATGGCAAAAAAAGAGAGAAGTTTGCTGGAGAGAAGAAGGAGCTGCAAAGTATTTGAGTGTGTTTCTTACTGCACTTTTAACATTTCACACCCACAAATAGAGTCAGAGGCCCAGTCTGTAGCCTTCTTTGAAGCCTTTTAATTACCTTACTTACCTCCAGTCCTGGCCCTGCGGCTCCCCGGTTTCACAGTGGCTTGTTAGGGAGGTTTGTTTCCCTTTCACAGTTGTCCTGCTTAGTACAGCAGAGAAAAACTATAGATCTGCCTGTGATGGTACTGCATGGCAGGCGGGCGCATAAGAGATCTCAGGGGGGAAGTTTCACGCCCTAACTGAGAAGGAAATAGCATAGCAATAGAATAGCTTATGAAGAGGTGGTGAGTTAATTAATCAGATAATTTTGCTTCAATTTAAAAACAATGTTTCTGTTTTATTAGAGTCCCGATCACTGTCACTTGCAAATCTGTCCATCTATTTTTCTTCAAATTGATTATACATTTTCTTAGACCAACTATATCTTTACTCTAAACTAGCAACCAATATCAACTAAAAATCCTTACTGTGTTATTTTAAAACAGACATGCTGTTGGAAATGGGCAAAAAACAAATATGCTCCCACACACATTTCAGCCACATCAGTCTTGTGAAAATTAAGAACATGCACACGTCTATGCTTGTCAACACTTTTCATGAGAGCACACCTTTGTTTTAATTACCTGAGAAAATTATTCACCACTCAGGACAGATGATGGATCACAATTTGCATCCTTCAATTATACCTTTGTACCACATGCAATTAAGTAGGGAAATATAATGTGGTGAACTAATTATGATTAATGGAGCTAATTTGAATGGACAGATTAAGTGCAGTGTCTTAATGTGCTCATATTTTACCTTCTTTATGAAAGCCATCTCTCAGTCTGAACATCCTCACTTCTCCTCAGCGCACATCAGTTTTCAGAGACCGAAAGGTGACAGAAGAGAGAGAGAGTGTAAAGGACAAAATTGCCAGGAGGTTAATTTAATACTTACTTTCTGTATATTTCATACGCACAGTCCTACATTGTCATAGTTTGGAAAAAATAATTACATGTGATATAATGGAATAGAAAAACCAAACAAGTATTTCACCCTTTGCATTAGCACAACTGTAGGGATAGGATCTTCAGTAACCACCACTTTTCTATGCCACCTTTTGATACTGATGTTTTGTTACTTTGTTACATCATCAGGATTGTCACTGTCACATTTGAAAAATTATCAGAGGGAAAAATGATGGTCAAATATTGCACATGTTTTGTTGCTTTCATGATTTCTTCATCTCTTTTTGTGAGAGCCATCATGGAATTCAACAGAGCTGTCGTGCAAATTTAAAAGAATCATTGAACGCTAATCAGTCATTTACAACCAAGATTTTTCAATGTTTTGTTCCCTCAAAACAATACAAAATAGGATAAAAAAGACAATATGGATAATTTTAGGCAGAAAAAACAGTTTCTACTGTAAACTAAATAGACATACATATACTGTATAGGGTTAAAATCCTTTTGTGGAAGCAATTTCTTTCAAAATAACTCTGGAGAATTGATAAAAGTTTCTTGATTGATGTCACTGTCGTGAAAGGAACCGATTGTAGAGTTTCTGCCCATAGCGAGGTAGCTTCAGAGATGTAATACACAATGTCCCATTTTAGTCTTTAAATTTCTTTCTAGTGTTGCAATCTTTCTAGAGCCTTACTCAGGCCATATTTTACAGGTTAATCAATGTGATACCAATGATACACAAATATAAACTCGTTTCCTCAAATATGGTCATTACAAAAATGCCCCAAAATATAAACAAATATGCGCATTAAGCCACGGAAAATCTCCTTGAATGCTCTGGAGGACAAAGTTTGGAAGGGAACCAATGTTTCTCTACTCATACAGGTTTTGAGTGATTCAACCTGATTCCTTTGTTCCACTAATACTCTGGCAGTAGGATACTCAGGACAAAGTGAATGAACTCGACGTATGTGGACAGAGAGCAAACTTTTGGAATTAGCCAATCCTAAATGGATATGCCAATGTGGGACATACTCCTTACAAAGGGTAAATAACTAAGAAGCTCCCTCTGATTGTTATTAGCTTCTCATTAACCACCATAAGATCCAATACACATACAAAAAATATTTTTTAATGGGATTGTATCTGCCCAAGTTCTTTTCCCAAGTACACTGTATTGTAATGCCTGCCAAAACGGCAGGGCAAATACAAGCATCGGGTTCTTGTCGTCATCAATAGTATTGAAGAATTGTCATGCAGACAAACAATTTGGTGCTTGCAGAGAAAGGATTGAGAGGGAGTGGTTAAGGAGTATCAATTAAAGGCTAAGAACATCCATTAGACTTGTTCACTTTTGCAATAGAGAAGAAAGTTGCCTAGAACCAGTTCTTTCAAACATGACAAACATTGATTACTCTTGTTACATTGCCTGCCTATAAGGACAGGGGTATAAAATCAATAAAGTCAAAGTCTGACAAGGGAAGTAACAAACTGTATCCTACTTTCTTTTTCTTCTTCCTTCTGAATGAATGAATATTGTTCAAACAACTTTGCGAGGTCTATGTCGATAGAAGTGATGCATATATTAATATATATATATATATATTCATTATAGGTTCTTATTATTAATCAGCTTTAGAAGAAAATATGCATTTACTTTACTACAAAACTTGAACATTTTGGATAACAATCATAACCAGATTTGTGACTTTATCTGTGTGCATGTTTTTGCAGTGCCCGGGAGGAAAGGCAAAGGTTAAACACCGTCTGGAAAACAATGGCTTTTACTCTTGTATTTGTCTCTCTGTCTCCACCGTCAATCACCTCCCCAGTTTCCTTTTATATAAAGCAAAGACCAAATCGGCCAATTTTGATAAATACCACCCCTTACCAGCCGCTTGTGCCCTGTGTGCTATTTCAGTCTGAGTGTACGGTTCTGTCCGAACTAAGTGTTTGTGCGCCGGACAGCTATTGTCGAGCTTTGCGTGCCCGCGACGCAACCTGTCCGACACCCTCCTTGTCCACTTTGCAAATGCCCTGTCCTACGAATGACAGGCAGCCACACGGGAGCGTGAATTAGAATTCACCTCTGATCACTTCTTAATTCACCTTCTGTCACTCCGGAGGCTCACAGAGCCGTTTGTGCCACATAAGCGTTTTGCCGGTGAATGCTGATGTGAGAATGTCAAGCACAAGAAAGCCCTGCACACACAGCACCACCCACCAAGTTTCAAGTTGGACTGATTGTTTGTGAGTAACTGTTTATCATGTACTTAAACAACTATAGAAGTCAATGGGTTGGGTTTCTTAAAAGTGAGGTTTTTCAGCTTTTTGCTGTTAAACATTATTGTACGTTGTACGATTTCTAAGATAGCAGATCAAAAGATAATTAGTAATTAGAATAACCATTACTCCCAGCCAATGTGCTGTTAGGAAACTAAAACCACATACAAATACCAGAAAGTAACTAAAATGTAGGTGAACCAACCCTATAGTGTACAAGTCAACAAGAAAAGTGTAATCCTCAACCGTAAAATTTATCAACTTAAAAGTGTCTCCTAAAATGTAGAACAGCCCTAAATGATGCGGTACCGCTATTATGAATGGTGTTAATCTTACTTTACTTTTGGCTCATAAACTTAACTATGCAACAGGATAACACGGCGCTCATGCGGGCTTGTGACTGTCAGACCATGACAGGAAAACAGTAAATAAATGGAGTAAAGTAACTGATGAGGAAAACGGCTTATAAGACTTGCAAACTGCTAACAAGGGAGTGATAGCAGTGTAGTGTGGGTGTGTAAAAGAGAGAATGTTTGTGTGTGTGAAATAACCACAGAAGATCACAGATGGGTGTAGGAAGGTTTCTGCAATAAGTGCACGGTATTAGTCACCAAGGACAGAACAAGGGGATGAACTCAACCATGTGTCACTTT